>NC_055991.1:105143711-105392658 GCF_018446385.1 Zingiber officinale
TTTTGACAAAGAGAATTGTTATTCTTTTTGGCCAAAAATGGAAAAATGGACAAGTAGACTTAAGACTTAGCATTCACCTGGTATAATCTCTACACCTAAAAAAGAAAATGCATTCTCACTTACCTGGTCAAGCGAAAAAACCAAAACCTTACCCTTACATGCAAACACATATAAACAAAATTGCAAAAAAGACAAGAAACAAAGCTTGTTATTTGACTAAAACTAACCCAAGAAATTGAATAAAAACACCCCTTGTGTATCAATCAATTTAACCTATAACTTTTCTCTATGAGAGTATCTTCTCAACTTTATCCACCTGTAAACAAGCAAGTCAGCTGATTCACCTCACAATGATTGAAATTGAATATAATCCTTATAAAACCGTATATAGTGGAGCAGTAAAAAAAACCTTTTGGCCACATAAATGATTGGAATGTAAAAGATGTTTCAGAGTGCCTTTACATTTCTGCAAGACATTTTTCTCTTTGAAGATTTTTTATATCATATATTAAACCTCAATATGCTTCTGTAGCATAGCATTTTGGGAATATTTTATATCTATTCTCAATCACCCACTCTTCATTCAAAGTTTTTAATCTTCATAGTGCTTATGTCCATGCAGAATAAATTTTACTAACATATGTTCAAATGATTATCTCGTGAAAGCATTATACAATTTCTTGTCAAAATAATTATTGTATGACTTAGGCTAAATAATGTCTCGTGTTTGAAGCTTCGAGGGTTTAGTATTTGTTCATAATTATAAATTAGTTAAGATGATATATGGACTATTTGAGTATTATACTTCATTTTTAATACAAATTGTTTGAAAGAAATAACTGCATAACATGCAATAGTTTTTACTCTCATTTACCAAGTCTTGTCTATTTTCTTCCTTTGTTACTTCTGCACTTCATTCACTGTTCAACAAAACTAAATTAGTTAAATCACCTTTGGTTCACAGTTTTATCAAATACATTATTATTTTTTCTTAGCTACTTCCCATAATGGGAAGGGGAGCCATATGCAACGATAAAGTTGCTATTGTGTGACCTTGAGGTCACGGGTTCGAGTTGCAAAAGAGCCTCTTTCAATGCAACGTAAAGCTCAGTATAATAGACTCAATGTGGTCCAACCCTTCCCCGGCACCTTGTATTGATAGGAATTTCATGCACCGGGCTCTCCTTTTTTTTAACTTCCCATAATGGCTTTCACCATTGGTTTTGCAACTGCAAAATTTGGTACAAACTAAGTCTACATGTAAGTTTTCATATTTCTCCAACACTTCCAAAGGGAACATAGATTGCTAACATACCAGGAGGTTTCCGGGGTGGTCTCCACAAATAATATATGATATATTGACTTAATAAAATGGTCTTGCAAAAGTGTTGTGTTCTTAGTCACAGTAGTACATGGAGATATGAGAGGGTGAAAAAGTTATATGGGAAATGGGTGTTAGAATTCCATGTTTTGGCTGCGTCTTCCAAGCCATTGCTATTGATCTCTTTTGGGAGTTATCCTTGAAAACTTATGAAATATGTTAGATTGGATGCGGCTCCAAGTAGATGACAGAATGAGAGAAATAGATCTAGATGAATGAATATGTTCAAAGACAATTAATAGTTTTATAGTTAAAAGATTTGAATCTATTGTAGCGGAAGATGTAAGTAGTGGAAGACCAAAGAAAAAATTAATCAATGCAATAAAAAGTGACTGCATTGTTTTGAATATTGCTAATGATATTGTCTTGAATAGAGCTCAATGAAATGGAAGAATAAGATTCATGTAGCTGATCCCAAATAATTGCAACAATATGACTTGATAATGATAATATATTACGGCTTTCACTTGCACATTCGGACTAATTTCCTTAATATATTTTGGAGGCCACATAATGTTTCATGGATCTAGGGTTACTCCCTTCTGCATGATATTACAGTAGCAGTGAAAGTTATATGTTCGATAATGCTTGAAAAATAGTTCTCAAGTTCATATAACCCATCTCATCCCATCTGATCAATATGAAGCAGAGTGAAACCCAGATTATTATCACATAAAAATGACTTGTTTTTTATGTTCTCATGCTTGGAGGAGAAGGAACAATTTGTGAATTTTTAGTGGTTCTGGTTGGTCAATCTCATTTTAAACAATATAGGTTGCTTTATCTGCTACATCTCACTTAAAGGTTTCTCATGTTAGAATGTTATTCTGAAATTAGCCTGTTTCACGTGATGTAACAGAATAATCTGCCAATATAATGGCCCTATTTGTCAACTATATGTTCTAGTTTCATGATTGGTTTTTATTGATTCAAAATCATCTGCCAGCATATTAGCCGTATATATCAAAATTTTGTTTTAGTTTCATGATGGGTTTTTATTAATTCACACACTTTTTAATATTTTGTGGTCTCCATGTTATATTCGTTTTACACAGGTTCAAGAACGATTTGAGTCGCTAAAGAAGCGGAAAGTTCCTGAAAGCTTTACTGAGCAAGGTAGAAATTTTATTTGATCCTGTTATCCCTGTGTTAAGTGATGGAATGTCAGTCATTATGACCGGATTGTTTGTATGATGAATTGGAGATGCCAGCATTTAGACCACCATGCACAATTGAAGGCACATATATTGAACTAGTAGTCGGTTATGATTTAATTTTGATATGTTTGCTTAGATTTGGATGAAAGGATAAGGAAACAGCAGGAAGAGGAGGAGGAACGGAAGCGGCTACGCCGTGAAAGGAAGAAGGAGAAGAAGGTAGACAGTTTTCTTGCAGGACTGGATCTTGGATGTGGTTTTTTCTCAGGGCTTGCATTTTTTTCTCTACCTTTAGGATCTTTTATAAATTTCTGGAATTTGATAAAGAGCATTTTAGCTTGAGATATGAAGACGTTGAATCCATAATCTTTAGTTTCTTGTATGCTACTGTTTGTTATATACCTGTAATTGGCTTCCTTTTTTTTCTTTGGGCCCATAATCTCCGTCTCTTGCATGCTACTCTTTGTTATACCTGTAATTGGCTTCCTTTTTTGGTTGATAAAATGTATGTTCCTTTTCTTTCAATGAATTAATGCTGAGAGAGTACAACCTACGTGAGTGTTTATTGTTTCTTTTTTTTTTCCTGTTTGGAAAGTCGTAAATAGTATGAGACTGGGTCTCAGGATATCCCCAATGCTGTTATATCGAATGCTGTCATTAGGACGATTATCCAACAGGCAAACTAGATGCTTGTATGATTGTTGGGTTAGTGCTTACTCACGGGCAAGAACCATTTCATTTGTCTGGGAACTAGTTGTTAAGGAATCTTGTGCATCTTTGAATTCACATTTCTATCAGGAACATTCATTTGGAAGATAGATAATAAGTTGATCTTGTATGACCTTCTATTAATAATTCTATGATAGATAATTCATTGTGAGATAGTTTCGCCTGATACAGCAGGCAGTATCGCAGAATTGTCTGCGCATACAAACATTTCAGGGGCATTTGGTCTTACACATCGCAATAATCTAGACATTCTTGTTAACATTTTCCTGGAGCACTCTACTAATGACACAATTAACAATGAACATCTGTCCTGTATACTAACTGGGGAGTAATGGGTTTCAGAAAGAGAAGGCTGCCCAAGAAGAAACGGAGGATGCTGATCCTGATATGGCTGCTATGATGGGGTTTGGAGGCTTCAAGTCGTCCAAAAAGTGAACAGCAGGTGATGGGAAATGCAAATTCAAGGCTTCCCTTGCTTTGTTCGCCTCAGAGTTTGGTTCCCTATGCCGACATCTTTTGGGTATAAAATTTCTTTGTGCATGTGTTTTACGTAGTTATTGATGCCTGAGTTAATGGCGATGCCCAATGCTCTGTTTCAGTTTAAACTTGCAAAGCTCAGATTGATTGAGTAATTCAATTAATGATTCTGAAGAAACTAGTGCATTCCAATCCTAATGTGATTGTATTGTGCAGCAACATGTAGGAAAGAAATGTATCTGGAATTTGTAATCCCTTTCTTGTACTTGCGTCCTAAAAAGAGCAAAGAGACGCTCAAGCAGTAACATATTCAAAACAAAGAATTGGAATCCTAACAGTACGAGAAGCAGGTTTTTTCTGACTGATTTTAAAATATTTTTCTCAACTATTTTGCACTTGTTTAAATATGCTGAATGTATACGTAATTTGATCACTTTGTTTATAGCCTCAAGTTAGGCCACTTTTTGAGCAATACAATATACTAACGTATCTCCTTCAAGAACAATGCCCAGCATGTTGATTGGGATGACTCAATGCCTGTTCCTAATTTGATATAACAATTTTATTTGTTCTCTTTGAGAGTTATGAATATGATTTCCGATCACCTCCACCGGTTGGAATTGGAAGCTTCGACATTTGAAAATCAAAGGTTGAAAATTTTCTCATGATAGAGATAAAATAATGATTTACTTTAATAGAGAGATTTCAAACTTCAATTGATGGAAAAGGAAAGCTCCTCAAGAAGAGGAGATGGATCGAGGAGCAAGTCAAGAGATGTGAGGTCAACGAGAAGATAATTAAATTATTGGTTAATTTAGTGCTAAATACCACCTTGTGTAAAATTGGGGAATATAAAATGTCAAGGAGTTATGGAGCATATTAATAAATCTTCATGAAAACTCATCCTTAACGGAACGCAACAACAAAAGCAAAGAGGGAAACTCATTGTTTCATATGCATGAGGATTCGAAGGTTGAGAGATATTCAACATCCGAGGTTGAATTTGAAGAGATATCCACCTCAAGGATTGAGGGAGAGCATAGACCATTAACATTGGAAAAAAAGAAGCATATGCCATCATCCGAAGTCAATGAGGAAGAAAAAATGTCACCTCTACAAATAAAATTGTGAAGGTATATCAATTTCATGCATTAAAAATAAATATCATATTTTTTTTTTAGTGTAAAGAAAAAGGACATTACAAGAACAAATGTCCTAAATTAGAGAAGAAGAAGGCTTAAAGGACTCTCAAGATGAAGAAAAAGCCAAAGGAGGTTGGCCCTATGGTATGCAAAAGCAAGGAGCACATTGTATGCTTTTCTTGTAATCAAAAAGGACATTACCGGAACCAATATCTAAGGGGAAGAGATCATACCAAGAAAAAAAGAGGAAGCTTAAGTTGAAGGGGAGTTTCCAAGAATAACACTATACCATTAGTTAATGGTATTTCTTTGTGTCATGATAAAGAAGATGCTAGATCTAAATTTTATCATTTAAATGTTATTTATCTAAAAATAGAAAGCATAAAAAAAATCTAGAGTTAATTATAAATTATTTCATACCAGGACTATCTCATCTAAGGTTAGGAAAGTAGAAAATAATTTGACCAAGAATTCTAAGGATTTTAGGTATATGCCTAAAAATAAAAATACCCAAGGAAATAAAGAAAAATCTAAATTTATGGATTTAAGGAGAGAATATCAAGTCTTGAGGTCAAAAACTTAATAAATTGGAAAACACCCTTAAAAGAATGAAAAATATGTTTAAGGGGTCAAATGAACAAGATCGAAGGGTAGATAGGGAAGACTCATTTAATGGAAAGAGAGGTTTGGGTTATAATCCAAAAGTCAAAGAGAATGTGTCCTTATACCATAAAGTTCTATATAGTTATAGAACTAATCCTAAGTCTAGGAGTCAAGTCAAGATAACAATGAAAGTTATCCCTAAAAGTAATATTGAAAAGACTAGTGTGACTAAGGCTTCTAAGAAATAAAAAAAAAAAATCATTAAGAAAGTCACTAGAGAAATTATCCCTAAACTTAACCGTGAGGAGTCTAGTATGCCCAAGGCTTCTAAGAAGTCTAGAAAGGTTATTACGAGGGTATTAAGGGAAGTTATCTCTAATGAATATTGCAATTAAGTATAGAAAAAATTACAATAATGCAATTATTGGTCCTAATTAGGCCAATAAGAGAGGGGGGGGGGGGGGGGGGGGAATTGCCCTGAAATCAGAGTTATAAAAATATCTCTTGCTTTGCTTTAGCAAAGATGTACAAATAATTAGCATAAACAATAACATAAAAGAAAAGAGATTAAATAATTTACTTGGTTACAACTAAGGTGGTTATTAATCCAAGTTAACTGAAAATCTCTAAAAATCTCCTTCATTGAAGGCGGAGAAGCCTCTTACACTCTTTAATAGCTTATAAATTAACTAGAAATTGAATATAATAGTTGTTGATTAATTTCTAGCTTCAAGGGGACTTTTTATAACCTCTTGGGATCAGTTACTGTTGCTTGAAGGTGCCTCCAAAGCACTCTAGGGGCGCTTCCAAGTGGATAAAACTTTATCCACTCTTCAACGATTAGCTAATGGCTAACCAATGACTTTTTGCATTTGAGGGTGGCTTCAGCTTCCTTGAGGGCACCTCCAACTTCGTCCAAGGTGCCTCTTGTTGGAGTGTATACTAAAAGTCTAGTTTTTGTAAACATTTATTTTGAAATAAAGAATCACATTGATAAAAAATGTCTACATTTATGCTAAGTGTAGTTATTCAATTAATTTATATTGTAGATAACATAGTATGTGGTGTCACACACAGAAGATCATGTTATCGGTTCTTTATAAATTATAAACAGTAGCTCGCGACTAAGATGGAAAGGAACAAACCATTGGAATAGTCATAGTGTAATTAAGTATAAGTTTATCTTGACTGATAAATTACACTAGTACACTTTAAGTGTATTGAGCAGGACCATTTAAGGTAAGTTCTTTTTATACTGACTTAATAAAAGAACAAGACCTTAGTTATTATGGAAGTGTGTGCTCTTAATCCTAATATAATAACAAATACATATATTTAGTATTTATTTCTTTGACTTATCAAAGGGTGAGATTTATCTCGATAAATCAATAAGCCCGATAAGTTAGGAAATGATATTACTTATAGTGTGTGTTGTTGATTATAGAAGGAAACTATATCCTAGTAATCTAGGTTGATAATGTCCCCAAGAGGAGCTCATAAGGATTGTCATGTTAAACCCTGCAGGTGGACTTAGTCCGACATGACGATAAGGTTGAGTGGTACTACTCTTGGACTGAGATATTAATTAAAATGAGTTGTCAGTAACTTAATTAATTAGTGGACATCCGACATCTTAAACACAGGGAGACAAACACACTCATAATAAGAAAAAGCCCAAAATGTAATTTGGAATTGGTGTGATAGTTCAATAATAATTCTTTAGTGGAATGAATTATTATTGATGAAATTAAGTTGGGTGTTCGGGGCGAACACAGGAAGTTTAATTTCATCGGGAGACCAAAACCAATTCCTCCTCTCGGTCCCAATCGTAGCCTCTTGTATATAGAGAATTATACCCACCACATACCCACTTCTTACCCACCTTATACCCATCCTAATGGAGCCGGCCAAACAAGCTTGGAACCCAAGCTTGGGTCGGCCAAAGCAATTAGGATGAGTAAGATGGTGTGGCCGGCCCTAGCTTGAACCCAAGCTTGGTGTGGCCGGCCACATCATATTAAAAGGATTATTTATTTGTTTAAAATCTTTCCTTATGTGGAAGTAATGATTTAAAAGAAGAGTTTAAAAATTAAATATTTCCTTTTATAGTTTTCTACAAAAGATTAAGAAAAAGATTAGATATCTTTCCTTATTTGTACATTGAAGGAGATTTTAATTTTAGAGATAACTTTTCTTTTTGAAAATAATCTACATGTTTTAAAAGAGAGATTTTATTTTAAAGAAATTTGCTTTTATAACCAACCATGAAGGGATAAATTATTAGAGAAATTTTATTTTAAAAAATTTCGGAAACAAATAAGGAAGTTTTAATTTTGTTTAAAACTTGCCTAATTTGGAAGCTCTTAAGGTGGTCGGCCATATGGTTTAAGAAAAGGAATTGGATTTTAATTAATTAAATTTTCCTTTTCATGGCAAAGAAATTAAGGAAGTTTTTATTTAAATTTTCCTTATTTGCCAAGACCAAGGATTATAAAAGAGGGGATAGGGGTGCCTTCATGAGAGAGAACTCTATTCTATTTTCCTCTCTCTCTTCCTTGGTGGTGGCCAGCCCTAGAGCTTCTTCTTCTCTTCTTCTTTAGTGGCCGGTTTCATCTCTCTCTTGGAGCTTTTGTTGGTAGCCGGTTCTAGCTAGGAGAAGAAGGAGAAGAAGGAGAGAAAGGAGTCTTTGTTTCTTGCATCCCTTGAAGCTTGGTGGTGGTGACCGAACCTCTATATCCATGGAGGAGTCTTGGTGGCCGAAACTTGGTGAGGAAGAAGAAGTGCTTGGGTGGTTCTCATCTCGGTAGATCATTGCCCACACAACGTCCGAGATAAGAAGAGGAATACGATAAAAGATCAAGAGGTTGTTACTGGCAAAGAAAGGTATAACTAGTAATTATTTTCCGTATCATACTAGTTTTTCTTTGTATAAATTCCAAACACAAGAGACTAGTGATTCTAGATTCGGATTAGATATTCAATGTTGTGTTTCTTTTGTTTTGTTTTTCGATCTTGTGATTCGATTGCTCCTTTTGGTTAAACCTAGAGTTATATAAGGAAATTAAATATTAAATTTCTTTAAAAGACTTTGTCTAGGAAGTGGTGGTTGCTCCCATATCCAAGAAGGCCTAGTGCCTCACCATGTTTAACCTGGAAGCCAATTTTAGAAATTAATATTTAATTGAATTTATATCATAGGTGGATTTAGATCAATAATGTTAAGCATCGTTTGCAATCCATGTCTAAACCATTAAGAACAGATAAGTTAAATTTGGAATCAATAATGTTAAGTTCCGTTTGCGATTCCGAATTTAATTTCTAAAGAACACAATAGGTTGTTAGGAAAGGTTCGACACTTGTACAAAGTTTTTGTACAGTGGAACCGGTACAATCTTCCTAGGACCAACCAACAATTGATATCAGAGCTAGGGTTTACCTCTGTGTGTTTGGTTTTCAGTTTAATTATGCACATGTCATACATAATTTAGGCAAGATAATAGTAGGATGTGCTAACTCTGTGGTTGCAGTCTCCAATTATTATGACTTATAGATGTTGTGTGTGATTGGACCCTTAGACATGTGAAGGGCATTTTATTGTGTGTGCATGATTGTATCTAACTAATACAACAGGAGTTGTATTAGCACTAGGATTTTACTTTTATGTTCGATCTAGACTTGATGTACATTCCCTCGGGAATATAGGGTCGATATATGTAAAATTCTATTTTTGTCGCGGATTGTATCCTTGCGAGGCGTGGTGCTATTGGAGGACCAGAGGCGCAGCGGAAAATGAAGCTCGATGGACCTGACGGCATGAACCCTAGGGCTGGCAGCACGCGAAGGACAGTGATAGAAAATGTCATAATAGTTGGAAAATTAATTTCCATATTTATTGCTTTTATTTACTGTGATGTGTGTGATGTGTGCTTGCTAGGTTAAAATTCCTCATCTTAAATAACAAAGTGGGAGAGAGATTTTAAAATAAATTCCACGGTCTCCATTACTGGTTTGTAAGTGATGCAACAAGCTTGCGTGTTGGCTCTGAGTGTCTCCCTCCACAACGGATGAGTTTGTTGCGGTTCACTAGATCAAACTTCCTTTATGGATGATTATAGGAAATTATTTAGGAGCGTGTGATTTTCTCCAACTGAAGGGGCACAATCCAATTTAATGGACTAAGTATCAAGTAATGGTATACACTTAAACGCATTCAATAGTATCCTCCCCAACGGAGTCACTGCTATTGTTTTGCGTGACCAAAGGAAAACCAACTATTAATTTTATTTATCATAAAGTTAGGATGACAAGATAATACAATTAATAGGTAAGACCCTCCTTTTACAAATGTTGAATTTGTATACGTCCACACTAACGTGGCATGCAAAATTCACGGTGTTTTGAGGTGTTGATAAATTTAAATAGTATTACTTGAGGAATCAATATTATTCTAAATTTAAAGTATTGACCAAAGTTTATTTTGTGATTCTTAGGATGTCTTTTAACCCACTGGCCATTATACTGAAAGAGAATAAACTTACTGGTCCCAATTACATAGATTGGAAAAAAAATCTGGACATTGTCCTAACTGCTGAGGGCTATAAGTTTGTAATGTTAGAGATCTGCCCTAATATGCCTAATAGTGATTCTAGTCAAGAGGAGATTGAGGCTCATAAGAAATGGGTAAAAGCAGATGAGATGACACAGTATTACATTATGTCTTTAATGTCAAATGTGCTGCAACATCAGCATCAGGATTTACCAACTGCTTATGACATGATGAGCAATCTCAAAGAACTCTTCGGACACTAGAGTCGGGCTGCTATGTAAGAGGCAATGAGAAAATTAATGACAACCACCATGTTAGAGGGGACACCCGTAAGGGATCATATCCTCAAGATGATGGCTTATCTGAACGAAATACAGATCCTTGGAGGAGAAATCGATGGGGAAACCCAGGTCGATATTATTCTCCAAATGCTACCCAGAAGTTTTGAGCAGTTCCGCCAAGATTGCATCAATAGATAACTTGGCAGATCCTTTCACTAAGGCCCTTCTGGCGAAAGCTTTTGATCGGCATGTGGAGGGGATGAGAATCAGATGTATGGTAGCAGATATAGCAGTTTAGTCTTTTAGTATAAGTCGGAGATTGTTGGAGTGTATACTAAAAGCCTAGCATTTGTAAACATTTCTTTTGAAATAAAGAATCACATTGGTCAAAAAAGTCTACATTTATGCTAAGTGTAGTTGTTTAATTAATTTATATTGTAGATAACATAGTGTGTGGTGTCACACACAGAAGATCATGTTATCGGTTCTTTATAAATTATAAACAGTAGCTCGCGACTAAGATGGAAAGGAACAAATCATTGGAATAGTCATAGTGTAATTAAGTATAAGTTTATCTTGACTGATAAATTACACTAGTACACTTTAAGTGTATTGAACAGGACCATTTAAGGTAAGTTCTTTTTATACTGACTTAATAAAAGAACAAGACCTTAGTTATTATGGAAGTGTGTGCTCTTAATCCTAAAATAATGACAAGCACATATATTTAGTATTTATTTCTTTGACTTATCAAAGGGTGAGATTTAGCTCGATAAATCAATAGGCCCGATAAGTTGGGAAATGATATTACTTATAGTGTGTGTTGTTGATTATAGAAGGAAATTGTGTCCTAATAATTTAGGTTGATAATATCCCTAAGAGAAGCTCATAAGGATTGTCATGTTAAACCCTGCAGGTGAACTTAGTCCGACATGACGATAAGGTTGAGTGGTACTACTCTTGGACTGATATATTAATTAAAATGAGTTGTCAGTAACTCAATTAATTAGTGGACATCTGACATCTTAAACACAGGGAGACTAATACACTCATAATAAGAAGAAGCTCAAAATGTAATTTGGGATTGGGGCGGTAGTTCAATAATAATTCTTTAGTGGAATGAATTATTATTGATAAAATTAAGTTGGGTATTCGGGGCGAACACGGGAAGCTTAATTTCTTCGGTAGACCAAAACCAATTCCTCCTCTCGGTCCCTATCGTAGCCTCTTGTATATAGAGAATATACCCACCACATACCCACTTCTTACCCACCTTATACCCATCCTAATGGGGCCGGCCAAGCAAGCTTGGAACCCAAGCTTGGGTCGGCCAAAGCAATTAGGATGAGTAAGATGGTGTGGCCGGCCCTTGCTTGAACCCAAGCTTGGTGTGGCCGGCCACATCATATTAAAAGGATTATTTATTTATTTAAAATCTTTCCTTATGTGGAAGTAATGATTTAAAAGAAGAGTTTAAAAATTAAATATTTCCTTTTATAGTTTTCTACAAAAGATTAAGAGAAAGATTAGATATCTTTCCTTATTTGTAGATTGAAGGAAATTTTAATTTTAGAGATAACTTTTCTTTTTGGAAATCATCCATATGTTTTAAAAAGAGATTTTATTTTAAAGAAATTTCCTTTTATACCAACCATGAAGGGATAAATTATTAGAGAAATTTTATTTTAAAAATTTCCGGAAACAAATAAGGATGTTTTAATTTTGTTTAAAACTTGCCTAATTTGGAAGCTATTAAGGTGGTCGGCCATATGGTTTAAGTAAGGAATTTGAATTTAATTAATTAAATTTTCCTTTTCATGGCAAAGAAATTAAGGAAGTTTTTATTTAAATTTTCCTTATTTGCCAAGACCAAGGATTATAAAAGAGGGGATAGGGGTGCCTTCATGAGAGAGAACTCTATTCTATTTTCCTCTCTCTCTTCCTTGGTGGTGGCCAGCCCTAGAGCTTCTTCTTCTCCTCTTCTCTTCTTCTTTAGTGGCCGGTTTCATCTCTCTCTTGGTGCTTTTGTTGGTAGCCGGTTCTAGCTAGGAGAAGAAGGAGAAGAAGGAGAGAAAGGAGTCTTTGTTTCTTGCATCCCTTGGAGCTTGGTGGTGGTGACCGAACCTCTATATCCATGGAGGAGTCTTGGTGGCCGAAACTTGGTGAGGAAGAAGAAGTGCTTGGGTGGTTCTCATCTTGATAGATCGTTGCCCACACAACGCCCGAGATAAGAAGAGGAATACGATAGAAGATCAAGAGGTTGTTACTTGCAAAGAAAGGTATAACTAGTAATTGTTTTCCGCATCATACTAGTTTTTCTTTGTATGAATTCCAAACACAAGAGGCTAGTGATTCTAAATTTTCGGATTAGATATTCGATGTTGTGTTTCTTTTGTTTTGTTTTTCGATCTTGTGATTCGATTGTTCCTTTTGGTTAAACCTAGAGTTATATAAGGAAATTAAATATTAAATTTCTTTAAAAGGCTTTGTCTAGGAAGTGGTGGTTGCTCCCATATCCAAGAAGGCCTAGTGCCTCGCCATGTTTAACCTGGAAGCCAATTTTAGAAATTAATGTTTAATTGAATTTATATCATAGGTGGATTTGGATCAATAATGTTAAGCATCGTTTGCAATCCATGTCTAAACCATTAAGAACAGATAAGTTAAATTTTGAATCAATAATGTTAAGTTCTGTTTGCGAGTCCGAATTTAATTTCTAAAGAACACAATAAGTTGTTAGGAAAGGTTCGACACTTGTACAAAATATTTGTACAATGGAACCGATACAATCTTCCTAGGACCAACCAACACCTCTAGCTTCGTCCAGGGCACCTTTAGCAGGAGACGTGAGGTCACCTCCGAACTCCTCTAAGGCGCCTCAAAAATCCTTGGAGGCACCTTTACAACACTCTAAGGGTTGGTCTTCGCATGGGTGATGCATCGATTATCCGGAGTTGAGCTCACCCGAATCCATCTCTAACCTTCTCCTCAAGCAGGCTTCCTCCTCGGCTTCTCATCCCTCGAACGTCATGCATGTTCTTCTAGTCCATCATACCTCGGATGTATTGAGTCCATCGACTCCCTTCTCATATCATCCTTCTCGCTTACCACATATTCTGCTCGACTTTTTGTATGCCTAAGCTCTTGGACACTTAGATATAAGGATCAAATACAACAGGACCTAACTTAACTCAATTGATCACATTAAAACTCATCTAGGGTACTTACAATGAGTACCTAGAGCACCCAGAGCACCCAAAGAGCACCAATAGGTTTTGGGTTTATAAGATTGTGTTATCTACACCCTAGATAGGTTTAGAGAATGTCAACTCTAATGTGAAGGGTAGTTAACCTAACCTTAGTGAAGTTTATTAGGACACTTTGGGATCTAGAGGGGGTGATTAGCTCCGTTCGCTTAGTAGATTAGTTGTTGTAGTGGAAAGTACTTAAGAAAACGCTAATGCCAAGATTCGCATGGTATCAACCTCAAGCGAGATAACTAATCCAAAGATTTGGCCCTCTCTCACACATCCACTATGTAAACACTCATTCTCAGAAACACTCTAGAGGATGAGAAGCCTCATATAAGCTCTTAATACAAAAATACAAGAAGAAGCTAATACAATATGAAATCTTACAAGATTTACAACAAATGAAACCCTAGCTTCTTACTTCTTGCTTGTAGACACCTCTTGATCAACTTAGAAGTGCAGCAACACTTCTTCCTAAGTCTCCAAGAACTGGTGTGATCTGTAAGCTTGGTGAAGAGAGTGGAAGAGAAAGGTTTTGAAAACAGTGCACGCCAAAACTTTTTTATCGGGCTTAAAATGACTAGTTTTCAACCTTAAGCGATTACTCTAATCGCTTAAGTGTTCTAAATTGATTAGCCAAATTGACTAAAAACCCTTCTGTTCGATCACGAGAAACCCCGTAAGGGATTAAGCCTCCCTACTTAATCGCTTACAGTAGCTTCTGTTTCTCACAGAAACAACCTTAATCGATTAGCCTAATTGATTAAAGCTTGCTAAATCGATTACCCTAATCGATTCAGTTCCATTTTGTTTCTGTGATCAAACTGCTTAAGTGATTAGGGTAATGACTTAAGCTATAGTAATCGATTAGCCTAATCGATTACCAAATCCTAACTTTCAAACCTAAGTCTAGGGTATCTAATATCCTGTCAGCCGTGACTTGTTGGGATTTCTCTTTGCCTAGCATTCTGTCAATCTTGACCTGCTGAGACTTCTTCACCAAGTGTTCGGTTAATTCTTTGACTCACTTGAACTTTTCTCCTCATGTTAAGTATCTGGTCAAACTTGACCCACTTGGACTTACCGTCTCATGCCAAGTGTTCGGTCCTCCATGACTCATTTGGACTTCCAAATACCAGGTGTTCGGTCAACCTTGACCCACCTAGATTTCCTCATGCCTCGCTTTACTAACTAGGGTTTTTCACCACCTAGCTTCACTCACCAGGATTTCCCTCAGTCTAGCTTCACTCACTAGGGTTTTTCACCTGCTTCACTCACCAGGATTTCTCATCTGTCTAACTTCACTCACTAGGGCTTTCACCTAGCTTCACTCACAAAGATTTTCTCACTGCCTAGCTTCACTTACTAGGGTTTTTCACCTAACTTCACTCACCAGAATTTTCCAACTACCTAACTTCACTCACCAGGATTTTCATTTGCTTAGATTTACTCACTAGGGTTTTTCATTTGGCTTCACTCACCATAATTTTATAATAGCCTAGCTTTACTCACTAGGGCTTTCACCTAGCTTTACTTACTAAGATTTTCTAGTGAAGTATCCAGTCAACTTTGATCTACTCAACTCTTCTTCTGCCAACCATTCTATTAATCTTGCCCTTATTTAAACTCTAGTTAGGACTTTCCATTCAAGTATCCGGTCAACACTGATCTACTTGACTCTCTTACACATCAAACTAGTCAACCCTTGACCAAAAGGTAATTACACTAACAATCTCCTCAAATGGATAATTACACCTGCATTGTCAAACATCAAAACTTAAGCTTTGTCAAACTGGTCAATCTTGACCTAAGGAAATTGCATCAACAATCTCTCCCATTTTAATATTGATAATACGTTTAAGTTAGGTTAATCCCATAGTCTCAACTTCTTCTTCATGTCAAAGCATGAATGAGGGTTTCCTTCATTCTCCCCCTTAACATAAGGGTTTTACAATCTCTCCCTATGAACATGGAGAATTTCCTAATTTAAATCCTACATTTTTCCCTTTGCCACACATCAAAAACGCTTCTCCTAAAGAGTTATCTCAGGTTGTTCACAACCTCACTTGTTGTTCACAACATCACCATGAAGATCTCATACCCTTTATTGTGCTCAATGCTCACCCTTGAGCATTAATCATTCATGACAATGAAGATTTTTTATCTTCCATTATCTCTCATGCTCAACCTTAAGCATTCATAACAATGAAGGTTTCCAACCTTCCATTGTTTTCTCGTTCAAAAAAAATCTAAACCATGTTTTTAGGAGTATCTCTCCCTCAAAATATACTACAAACTTTTGTCATTGCACCAACAATGACTTAGAGTTTTAAACCTTTATAAAATTTAAAATTTAAAGTTTTGAGGTTCAAAATTCAACTTTAAAACTAAACCACACCCTGAACTCCAACTTAGTCTTCTTTTAACCATTCCTTTCTCGTTTCAACAAGAAAACTATCCTTAAATGTTCATAAATAAATTTCTTAAGGTTAAGGATGGTTAACATGACTAAACATGGCTTAGTAGACTGAAATCAGACCAACACAACCAAAAATAGCATTCTTAATCAATTGGTGTCAGTTACTAGTTGATTATAGCCTCTCTTAATCAATTAAAGTTGGGATTTAATCGATTACTGAGTGTTAATCGATTGCTTTAATCAATTAAAACCTTTAATCGGTCACTTGATCAATTCCGCGAGCCTCTATGCTCATGGAAATGCACCCTAATCGATTGGGGGTGTGGCAATCGATTGGCTCAATTGATTACCATAATTGAAATTTTGAAATAGATTTTAACCGAATTTTAGAAATACATAAATAATTTTATAAAATTTCAAAAATCATAAAAATTTGTGTAAACATTACTTATGTCATATACTATCATGAAAAAATAGTTTTCTAAGAAAATAATTCCTATTTTCAAAGATTGACATAAATTTGAAAACTCTTGAAAAATTTAGTATTTTCCTTTAGTGTGTGTCTAACTATACATGGTAATTCCTATCAAAAAATAGCCTTCATCAAAGTTTTCCAAAGTATATTTAAAATAATTTTTAAAACCAAATTTTCAACCATGATCTTTAGGCTAAATGCACATGACTTGTACATTTACTTTCCCCATGATTGGATGACACATAACTATGTGTTTTGATGAAACTAAAACTCAAATGGATGCACTAAATCAATATCTTGAGTTTTGTTCACCATCCCACTTGTATCTAATGTGCACTAAAACATATACAAGTCAACCTATAGTCCTTGTGAGATGTAGATTTTAGTTTTACCTTAAATTAAAGGGGCATGCATATCTATCTAGGCATTTTAAAATTGATCATCCACCTAGGATGTTACTATTGATTAATGTCATTGTCCTTACTTACAAGAAATTAAACTAATACATAAAAATGATTATAACATATATCACATGCATATTTTTCAAAATAACATCTAAAATTTTATCAAGGATAATATGATGCATGTATGATTGTATCATGATATCATGGCAAAATGCATATGTGAAGTGATGACATGACATGTGATAGAGCAAGCTACACATGGAAATTTTGCATAAGAAAAGTACCTAGATTTTCATCTAAATTTTATCCTTAATCTATTTTTCCAAGATGAACCTAATGTTGCCCTTGTTTTCCAAAAAAAAAAAAAATACTAAAATCCCAACTTGACATTTCTTTGATTTATCCTATTTGTACCAATTTTAATTAAGTCTAAATCTTTAAATTTTGGCGCATTTCACTCTTCCAAAGACTAAACATTTAAACCTACATTTTCGAAGGTTGACAAAACTTTGAAAATGCCTCCAAGTGTCAATTTCATCAAGGTTGGATTAAATACCCTTCCAATTAGAGTTGACACTCTCTAAATTCATCTAGGGTGTAGAGAACACACTCTTAGGAACCTAAAACCTATTGATGCTCCTTGGGTGTGCTAGGTACTCATTAGGGATAACTTCCCTTAGTACCTTCCTAATGACCTTTCTAGACTTCTAGAAGCCTTGGTTATACTTGACTCTTCAAGGTCAACTCTAGAGATAGCTTCCATTGTGACCTTCTTAGTGACTTTCTTAGACTTCTTAAAAACATTAGTCACATTGATCTTTTCAAAGTTAACTCTAGGGATAACTTCTCTTGTTATCATGACTTGACCACTAGATCTAGGGTTAGTCTCATAGCTATATAGAACTCTATGGTATGAAGACACATTCTTCTTGGCTTTAGGTTTGTAACCCAAACCTCTATGACCATTGAATGACTCTTGCCTATCTATTCCTAGTTTTTGTTCATTTGACCCTTTAAAGATATTTTCCATTATTTTTAGGATTTTTCCTAACTTATCAAGTCTTGACCTTAAGACTTGATTTCCATTCTTAAATCCTTAGAATTGGATTTTCATTAACCCTTTGGACATTTTTTATTTCTAGGCTTATATCTAGAATTCTTAGAATTTTTGCTTAGACCATTTTTCTACCTTCCTACCCTTAGATAAGATGATTCTAGCATGATATGAAACATATTTTTCCTTAATCCTATTATGTTTTTTGTTTTCATGATAAATAACATTAAAGTGATAGAAGTTATTTCCAACGTGATTTTTATCATGATTAAAGAATTACCACTAACTAATGGTACCTTAATTTTGTTCTTGGAAGCTCCCCCTTGATTTAAGCTTCCTCCTTGACTCTTGGTTGATTTCCTCCCCTTAGGACATTGACTTCGATAATGTCCCTTTTGACTACATAAGAAACACACAATGTCCTCGTTACCCTTCCATATCACGGGGCCAACCTTCTTAGGCTTCTCCTTAGCCGTTGATGTCACTAGATGAGAATTTTTTATACATTCATTTGTAGGGATGACACTATCTTCTTTTGATCCGGATGTAGAGGCTTCTTCTTGATCTGACATTGATGGTTATACTCCCCCTCAATCCTTGATGAGGATGTCTCTTCATCTCATCCTCGAATGTTGAGCATCTCTCAACATCTGAATCCTTATGTACATGAAACAAAGAGTATTCTCCCTCTTTACCTTTATCGTTGCGCTTCATTGAGGATGGATATTCTTCTTCTTGATTCAATGAATCTCCCTCTTTGGATTCATCTTGATTTGGTACAATTGAGGGGACTTCATGAATCTTTACTAATTTGCTCCAAAACTTCTTGGCATCTTTATGTTCTCTATCTTGCTCAAGATGTTGCTAGGCAATAAATTGACCAATAGTTTGGTCACTTTATTATTGGTCTGACATCTTTGAATTTGCTCCTTTCTTCATTTGCTTCTATTGATGATTATGCCTTTGCTATCCCTTGGCACTTGAAAGCCTTCCATTAAATCAAACCATTGCTCTATCTCCATCATCAAGAAATTTTTGATCTTTGATTTCCAAAGATCGAAGTTTGTCATTGTGAATGGTGGAGGCTTCTTTGTGTCGAATCCGAGTCTATATCAGAAATCCATCTTTAAGTTGAGCTCCCTTGATAATAATATTTGACTTGTTGAAATTTGGGGCTTCAACTTCCTTTTTTTTCTTTCTCTAGCTCGTTGCCCTTTCGGCGATAAGTCCGTTGAAGAGCAGTCTTGCTCTGATACCACTTGTTGGGATACTTCAGGAGCTAGGAGGGGGTGATTAGCTTCGTTCACTTGGTAGATGAGTTGTTGCAATGGAAAGTACTCAAGCAAATGCTAACGCCAAAATTTACTTGGTATCCACCTTAAGCGAGGTGAGTAATCTAAGGATCTGGCCCTCTCACACATATCTACTATGTAAACACTCCTTCTCAAAAACACTCTGGAGGCGGAGAAGCCTCGTAAAAGCTCTCAATACAAAAATATAAAAAGAAGAATAAGAAGAAGCTAATACAATATAAAATCTTATAAGATTTACAACAAATGAAATCCTAGCTTCATACTTCTTTCTTGTAGATACCTCTTGATCAACTTGGAAGTGCAGCAACACTTCCCTCTAAGTCTCCAAGAACTGGTGTGATGCCTTCTAAACTCAATGAAGAGAGTGGAAGAGAAAGGTTATGAAAATAGAGCATGTCAAAACCCTTTTATCGGGCTCATAACGGCTATTTTTCAACCTTAAGCGATTACTTTAATCGCTTAAGTGTTCTTAATTGATTAGTCTAATCGATTAAAAACTCTTCTATTTGATCCCGAGAAACCTCGTAAGCGATTAAGCCTCCCTGCTTAATCGCTTACTATAGCTTCTATTTCTCACAAAAACAACCTTAATCGATTAAGGCTTGCTGAATCGATTACCCTAATTGATTCAGCTCCATTATGTTTCCGTGATTAAATGGCTTAAGGATTAGGGTAATCGCTTAACCTATGATAATTGATTAGCCTAATCGATTACCAAACTCTACTTTCAAATCTAAGTCTAGGGTTCCATTCACCCAACATTTGGTCAGTCGTGACCTGTTGGGACTTCTCCTTGCCTAGCATCCGGTCAACTTTGACCTATTTGGACTTCTTTACCAAGTATGTGGTCAATCCTTTGATCCACTGAGACCTTTCTCCTTATTCCAAGTGTCCGATCAAACTTACCCCACTTGGACTTACTATCTCGTGACAAGTGTTTGTTCCTCCATGACCTACTTGGAATTCTAAATACCAGGTATTCGGTTAACCTTGATCCACCTAGATTTCCTCATGCCTGACTTCACTCACCAAAGCTTTTTACCACCTGACTTCACTCATTATGATTCCTCTCTAACTAGCTTCATTCACTAGGGCTTTTCACCTGGCTTCACTCACCAGGATTTTTCATTTGCCTAACTTCACCCACTAAGACTTTCACCTAGCTTCACTCATCAAGATTTTCTAACTGCCTAGCTTCACTCACTCGGACTTTTCACCTCTCTTTACTCACCAGGATTTTCCAACTGCCTAGCTTCACTCACTAGGACTTTCACTAGCTTTACTCACTATGATTTTTCATCTGCGTAGCTTCACTCACTAGGGTTTTTCACCTGGCTTCACTTACCAGGATTTTCTTCTATCTAGCTTCACTCACTAGGGTTTTTCACCTGACTTCACTCATTAGGATTTTCAAACTTCCTAGCTTCACTCATTAGAATTTTCACTCGACTTCACTTACTAAGATTTTCTAGTTAAGTATTTGGTTAATTTTGACTCACTCGACTCTTCTTCTGTCAACCATCCTATTGGTCTTACCCTTGTCTAAACTATAATTAGAACTTTCCATTCAAGTATCCGGTCAACACTGACCTACTTGACTCTCTTATACATCAAACTGGTCAACCCTTGACCAGAAGGTAATTGTAACAATAATCTCCCCAAATGGATAATTATACCTGTAATCTTCATATATTGTCAAACATAAAGACTCAAGCTTGAGCTAACTCAAGCTCAGTTAAACTGGCTAACCTTGACCTAGGAAAATTACACTAACAAAGTTGACACTTTAGAGTATTTTCAAGATATTGTTATACCTTGAAAATGAAGGATTAATATTTACTCTTTGGAAGAGTAAAATATATCAAAATTTAAAGATTTGGACCTAATTAAATTAATACAATTAGATTAGAAGTCAAAGAAATATCAAGTTAAAATTTTAGTAATTTCTTTGGGAGATAGGATAACTAAGGATTATTTTTAAATTTAGCGACTAGTTAGTGATACTTAGATAGATAATGTAGATATTTCCTTTATACTAAAATTGTCATGATTGTGTGTCCATCATATGCTATAACATCATATTTAGCATTCATATATATTTATGAAAAATGTCATATGCTATGTCATACATACATCATTATTCATGATAATTTTTCTTTTAAAAAATATGCATTTGATGTATACCATAATCATTTTCATATATTATTTTAAAATTCCTTATAATTAAGGATAATGACATCAATTAATATCCTAGGTTGGATGATCAAAGTTTAAATGTCTATTTAGATATGAATGATCCCTTAGTTTTAGGGAAAAACCTATTGTACATCTCACAAGAACCATAGGCTTGACTTGGATGTGTTTTTGAGATACAATAGATACAAGTGAGATGTTAGGAGGATAAACAAAATTCAAGATGTTGATTTATTGCATCTTTTGACTTTTAGTTTCATCTAAATAATAGATTATATGAATTCCAATTATTATGAAAGCTAGTGTACAAGTCATATGCATTTAGTACAAGGAACATGGTTAAAAATTATGTTTTGAAAAATATTTCAAAATCACTTTGAAAAACCTTGATGAAGATTATCTTTTAATAGGAGTCATCATTGATTAGTTGGACATAAAGTACAGTAAATGTTAAACTTTCTCAATGATTTCTAATTTTGTATCAATATTTAAAAATAGGAGTTATTTACATAAAAAAACTATTTTTCCCTAATAGTATACGACATAAATAATATCTACGTAAAATTTATGATTTTTTAAAAAACGTAGAATTATTCAGGGATTTCTGAATTTCGGTTTATAAATGAAATCAGAAAAATTCAGAAATATCAATCAAGCAAGCAATCGATTCACCCAGGTGTGAATTGATTGGTCAATCCATTAAAGGCCATTTCCATGAGCATAGAGGCTCACAAAATCAATCAAGTGATCGTTTAAACACCAATTGATCAGCTGATTGATTAAGGTGGTTGTAATTGATTTAATCGTAACTTCAATCGATTAAGAGAGGTTGTAATCGATTGGTAGCTGAAACCAATCGATTAGGAAGACTGATATTGGTTTAAATTATCGATTTTCAGTCCATTAAGTCATGTTTAGTCAAGTTAACCATCCCTAATCCTTTGAAATATAAGTATTTAAGAAAAGTTTTTATGATGCAAACAAGAATAGAATGGTTAAAGAAGACTAACTTGGAGTTTAGTAGGAGGTCTAGTTTCAAAGTAGAATTTTTAACTTCAAAACTTTAAATTTTGGGTTTCCTAAAGGTTTAGGAACTCCAAGTTATTATTGGTGCAATAATAGAAGTTTAGGACATGTTTTAAGGGAAAGTTTCTCCTTAAAAGACATAATATAAATTTTTTAGGGGACAAGGAAACAATGGAAAATTAGAAACCTTCATTGTTATATGTGCTTAAGGATAAGCATTGGAAATAATGAAAGATTGGAAATCTTCAGTGTAGATGTATGAGCTCTCTAGGGTGAGCATATGATATAGGCTCAAGAGATATGCTTAAGGATGAGCATAGAATACAATGAAAGGTATGAGACTTTCATTATGTTCCTTTGACAAAATTAACTTTTAAGGGGAAGAATTTTTTATGTCTGTCAAAGGAGGAGAAAATATAGAATATAAGTTAGAAATCTACATTCATGCTTCGAGCATGGGATGAAGTTGGAGTTGAGCTAATATGAGTTAGCCTAACTTAAACATATTATCAAAAATCAAAAAGGGGGAGATTGTTGGTGCAATAGTTCCTTGAGTAAAGGTTGACCAGTTTCGATGTTTCGATGTTTCGATAATATGTTATGGACAATATGTTTAGACAATATGCTATTGGACAATATGTGAGAAAGGTCAAGTAGGTTAAGGAAGACCGTACGTTGGCAAGGAAAGTTCTAACTGTAGTTAGGCAAAGGAAAGTCCAAGTGGGTCAAGGAGGACTGAACGTTGGAAAGGAAAGTCTAAGTGGGTCAAGGAGAACCGCACGCTTGTAAGAAAAATTCTAACTACGATTAGGTAATCAAAGTTCAAGTGGATCAAGGAGGATTGCATGTTGGCAAAGGAAAGCCCTAACTATAGTTAGGTAAAGGGAAAGTCCAAGTGGGTTAGGGAGGATCGTACGTTGGCAAGGAAAGTTCAAGTAGGTCAAGGAGGACCGTATTTTGGCAAAGTAAAGTCTTAACTACGGTTAGGTAAGAGAAAAATTCAAGTGGGTCAAGAAGGACCGCACTTAATGATTAGAAGTCCATCGAGAAATTGGCAAAGTCTAAGTGGGTCAAAAAGTTGACCGAACACTTGGTAAATAAGTCGTAACAGGTCACGATTGACCAGAGGTTGGGCAAGGGAACTCTAGACTTGAGTTAAGTGAGTTAGGACTGAGAAATCGATCAGGTAATCAATTATGCCAAATCTAGTCAATCAGTGGATCGATTGAAAGCCTGTCTTCGTGAAGCAAAAAGGGATGAGATTGATTGGGTAATCGATCAAGATCAAACTCAATCGATTGGGAGAAAAAGTTTACGAAACAAAAGATGGTTGGATTGATTAGTTAATCAATCAAGATCTGCACCAATCGATCAAGTGATCAATTTGCCGCGTTTCTTCATGACAAACAATAGCTTCTTGATTGATCAATTGAGAGTTTTTCGCGAAGCACAGTAGCTTCCTTATTAGAGCATGATTAATTAGATAATCGATTGGGAGAAGTTCGCAAGCGAACAGTGGGCTTCTTAATTGATTTGGTGATCGATTAAAAGGACTCGTAATCTATTGGTTAATCAATTAAGTGATGAAGAAAATAACCATTGCGAGGTTTGGATGGTTGGATGCTTTCGAATCTGACGTGGTAATTGATTGGGGGTAAGGCCAATCGATTTGGAGCCCTAATTCGCGGGATATAGAAGTGTCGATGAAGATTCAAACGCAACTCTTCTTCTCCTCTCTTCACCGTCGATCCTTGATCTTTGGAAGACAAGTGTTGCTACACTTTTCAACCGATTAAAAGATGTTTACAAACTATAAGAAAGCAAGCAGGGTTTTCATTTGTATTTGTATATTTCTTCTTGTTTGCATTGTATTTCTTGTTTGTGAGCTTGTACTAGGTTTCTCCATCTCCGAGATGTTTCAGAGAATGAGTATTTTTATAGTGAAGAGTGTACTCTATGTGGATCATAAGATTAGTGACCTCGTTGAGGTGAATACTGTTGGAATGTATACTAAAAGCCTAACTTTTTGTATAAACATTTACTTAAAAATAAGAATTATATTGGTCAAATATCTACATTTATAAGTTAAGTGTAGATGTTTGATTACTTTATATTGTAGATAACATGGTGTGTGGTGTCACACACAAAAGATCATATTATCAGTTCTTTATAAATTGTAAACAGTTGCTCACAACTGAGATGGAAAGGAACAAACCATTGGAATAGTCATAGTGTAATTATGTATTAGTTTATCTTAACTGATAAATTACACTAATACACTCAGAGTGTATTGAGCAGGTCCATCTGAGCTAGTTTCTTTTTATACTGACTATATAAAAGACAATACCTCTGTTATTATGGAAGTATGTGCTCTTAATCATGATATAATAACAAGCACATATACTTAATATTCATTTCTTTGATTTATCAAAGGGTGCGGTTTAGTTCGATAAATCAATAGGTCTGATAAGTTAGGAAATGATATTATTTATATGGTGTGTTGTTGATTATAGAATGAAATTGTGTCCTAGTAATCTAGGTTGATAATGTTCCCAAGAGGAGCTCATAAGGATTGTCATGTTAAACCCTGCAGGTGGACTTAGTCCGACACGACAATAAAGTTGAGTGGTACTACTCTTGGACTAAGATATTAATTAAAGTGAGTTGTCAGTAACTCATTTAAATTAGTGGGCATTCGACACCTTAAACACAGGGAGATTAACACACTCATGATAAGAAGGAGCCCAAAATATAATTTGGGATTAGTGCGGTAGTTCAATAATAATTCTTTAGTGGTATGAATTATTATTGATGAAATTAAGTTGGGTGTTCGGGGTGAACACGGGAAGCTTAATTTCATCGGGAGACCAAAACCAATTCCTCCTCTCGGTCCCTATCGTAGCCTCTTATATATAGAGAATTATACCCACCTATACCCACTTTCCTACCCACCCTTAGATGGTCGGCCAAGCAAGCTTGGAGCCCGAGCTTGGGTCGGCCAAAGCCAAGGGATTGAGCCAAGATTAGTGGTCAGCCCTAGCTTGGAGCCCAAGCTTGGTGTGGCCGGCCACATATAAAATAAAAGGGATTTTATTTAAAATCTTTCCTTATGTGGAAGTCATGATTTAAAATAGAGTTTAAAATTAAATATTTCCTTTTATAAGTTTCTACAAAAGATTAAGAGAAAAATTAGATATCTTTCCTTATTTGTAGTTAAAAGGAAGATTTTAATTTTGAAGAAAACTTTCCATTTTGAAAATCATCCACGTGTTTTAATAGAGAGATTTTAATTTATAAAATTTCATTTTATAACCAACCATGAAGGGAAAAATTATTAGAGAAATTTGTATTTTAAAAATTCCCGGAAACAAATAAGGAAGTTTTAATTTTGTGTTTAAAACTTGCCTTATTTGGAGTATGTGATGTGGTCGACCATGATAAGGGTTAAAAGGAATGTTTAATTAAATTTTCCTTATTAACCAATGGCAAGGAGAATAAGAGAATTTTAATTATAATTAAATTTCCTTATTTGCCAAGACCAAGGAATATAAAAGAGGGGGTAGAGGTGCCTCACCTTACACCACATATCATCTAGTATTCTCTCTCCTCTTCCTTGGTGTGGCCGGCCCTATTCTTCTCCTCTTCTCTTCTTCTTTAGTGGTCGGTGCATCCCTCTCTTGGAGTAGTTGTTGGTGACCGGTTCTTGCTAAGAGAAGAAGAAGAGAAATGAGGCTTTGCTCTTGCATCCCTTGGAGCTTGAAGGTGTTGGTTGCTACTCGGAAAACCTAATGGTTCCACTGTACAAAAATTTTGTACAAAGGTCTGAACCTTTTCTAGCTACCATGTGTTCTTTTAAATTAAACTTGGATCACCTGCGGAACTTAACACGTTTGATCCAAAGTTTAATTTACTTGTTCTTTTAGGTTTAGACTTGGATCTCCTGCGGAACTTAACACGTTCGATCCAAATCACTTAGGTTATTAATTCCATTCAATATTAATTTTCAGAATTGGCTCCAGGACTACATGGCGAGGCACATGGCCTTCTTGGATATGGGAACAACCACCACCGCCTAGGCAAAGCCTTTTAAGGAAAGCTATTATTTAATTTCCTTAAATAACTTTAGCTCAACCAAAAAGAACAATCAAATCACAAGGAAAAGAAAAATAAAAGAACACACCATCGAAAACAAATTCGAAATACTAGAATCGCATGCCTCTTGTATTTGGTATTTTTACATGAAGATAAAACTAGTATGATGTGGAAATTAAATACTAGTATACCTTTTCTTTTGCAAGCAAAAAAAACCTCTAGGTCTTTTACCGTATTCCTCTTCTAACCTCGGACGTTGTGTGGGCAACGATCTTCTGAGATGAGAAACCACCAAAGCACCTTCTTCTCCTCCTTGCAAGGTTCGGCCACAACAAGAGCACCTCCAAGGATGAAGAGATTTAACCAACCAAGCTCCAAGGGATGAAAGCTTTCTCTCCTTCTCCAAGCTAGAAACCGGCCACCACTTGATCTCCAAGAGTAAAGGAAGTTTCGGCCACAAGGATGGAGAGAAGAGAAAGGATGAGGCCGGCCACACCAAGGAAGAAAAGAGGGAGAAAATAATAGAGGTTGTTCACCTTGAAGGCTCCCAAAACCCCCTCTTTTATAATCCTTAGCTTTGGAAAATAAGAAAAATTAATTGCAATAAAATTTCCTTAACTTTCCTTGACATGAATTAATTAAACAAAATTTCCTAATCCCTCATGTCATGGCCGGCTACCTCATGAAGAGCAAACAAGGTAATTTTCAATCAACAATTAAAATTCCTTATTTGTCTTCGGAAATTTTAAAAAAATAAAATTTTCCTTTAAAATCCCTTCATGGTTGATAAAAAGAAATATCTATAATTTTAATTTTTTAACATGTGAATAATTTACAAAGAAGAAAAATAAAATATCCTTCCAATCTACAAATAAGGAAAGAGATTTAATCTCTATCTTTAATCTTTTGCAGAGACTTATAAAAGAGATATTTTAATTTTTAATCTCTCCAATAAATTATATCTTTCACATAAGAAAATTTTAAAATTAAAATGCTTTTTTAATTTAATAGGGTCGGCCACCTAAGCTTGGGTTCAAGCTAGGGCTGGCCACCCATGAACCAATGGTTTGGCCGGCCCTAGCTTGATCCACAAGCTAGCTTGGCCGGCCCCTACAACATTGGTATGAAGGTGGGTATAGTACTCTATAAATAAGAGGCTATGATAGGGACCGAGAGGAGGAATTGGTTTTGGTCTCCCGATAAAATTAAGCATCCCGTGATCGCCCCGAACACACAACTTAATTTTATCAATAATAATTCATTCCACTAGAGAACTATTATTGAACTACCGCACCAATCCCAAATTTTATTTTTGGGCTCCTTTTTATTATGAGTGTGTTAGTCTCCCTGTGTTTAAGATGTCGAATGTCCACTAATTAAGTGAGGTACTGACAACTCATTTAATTAATATTTTAGTCCAAGAATAGTATCACTCAACTTTATCATCATGTCGGACTAAGTCCACCTGCAGGGTTTAACATGACAATCCTTATGAGCTCTTCTTGGGGACATTATCAACCTAGAACACTAGGACATAGTTTCCTTCTATAATCAACAACACACACTATAAATGATATCATTTCTCAACTTATTGGGCTTATTGATTTATCAAACTAAATCTCACCCATTGATAAATTAAAGAAATAAATATCAAATATATGTGCTTGTTATTATATTAGGATTAAGAGCACACACTTTCATAATAACTGAGGTCTTTGTTCCTTTATCAAGTCAGTATAAAAGAAATGACCTCTGATGGTCCTACTCAATACACTCTAAGTGTACTAGTGTAATTATATAGTTAAGATAAACTAATACCTAATTACACTACGACCTTCCAATGATTTGTTCCTTTCCATTTTGGTCGTGAGCTACTGTTTATAATTTATAAGGTTCTGATAACATTATCTTCTGTATGTGACACCACATACTATGTTATCTACAATATAAATTAATTGAACAACTACAAACAAATGTAGATAATTTGACCAAATGTGATTTTTTATTCAAAATAAATTTTTACAAAATCTTAGGCTTTCAGTATACACTCTAACAATCTCCCACTTATACTAATGACTAAGCTGCCATATCTGCTGTCATACATTTGATTCTCATTCCCTCCACATGCCGATTGAAAGCTTTTGCTGGAAAGGTCTTAGTGAAAGGATCTGCCAGGTTATCTGCTGATGTAATCTTGGCGATGACAACTTCTCCTCGCTTCACGATATCTCGTATCAGGTGGTACTTGCGCTCTATATGTTTACTTTCCTTATGGGCTCGTGGTTCCTTCGAGTTTGCAACTGCACCACTATTATCACAATAAATTGTGATGATTTTGGGCAAACCAGGAATCACATCTAAGTCCATTAGAAAGTTCCTGAGCCATACTGCTTCTTTAACTGCCTCAGAGGCTGCTACATACTCAGCTTCCATGGTTGAGTCTGAAACGCATTTCTGCTTAACACTCCTCCATGCAATGGCTCCACCTCCTAAAGTAAACACATAGCCTGATGTAGACTTACTGTTGTCCCTATCTGATTGGAAATCCGAATCCGTGTAACCCACAGGGAGCAAATCGTCTGTTTGGTAAACTAGCATATAATCTCTAGTCCTTCTCAGGTACTTTAATATATGCTTTACCGCAGTCCAATGTACTTGTCCAGGATTACTCTGATATCTACTAGCCATGCCCACGGCAAAACAGATATCAGGTCTCGTACACAGCATTGCATACATAAGGCTTCCTACTGCCGAAGCATAAGGAACTGCTTTCATGTCCTCTATCTCCTTTAATGTCTTTGGAGACATCTCTTTAGATAGAGCTACTCCATGCCTAAAAGGTAAGAAACCTTTCTTGGAATTTTGCATGCTAAAGCGAGCAAGGATTGTATCTATATATGAAGCTTGGGACAGACACAACATTCTTTTCTTGCGATCCCTTATAACTTTGATCCCAAGAATGTGTGCACAATCTCATAAGTCCTTCATATCAAATTGTTTGGACAACCATACCTTTACGTCCGATAATACCTTGACATTGTTGCCAATTAACAAAATATCATCTACGTATAGTACAAGAAATACCACCACGTTTCCGTTACACTTCTTGTATACATAAGACTCATCCGGACACTGAATAAATCCATATGACTGGATTACTTCATTAAACTGGATGTTCCAAGACCTTGAAACTTGCTTCAGTCCATAAATGGACCGATTGAGCTTGCACACTAGATGCTCTTTGTCTTTTTCAATGAACCCTTCTGGTTGCTTCATATGGATGTTTTCTTCAAGACTTCCATTAAGGAACGCTGTCTTGACATCCATTTGCCAAATCTCATAATCCATTTGAGCGGCAATGGATAAGAGTATCCGGATAGACTTAAGCATGGCTACCGGTGAAAAGGTCTCCTCATAATCGATTCCCTCTTTCTGAGTGTACCCTTTCGCAACAAGCCTAGCTTTGAAGGTTTCTACCTTCCCGTCTGTCCCTCTTTTCCTTTTGTAGATCCACTTGCATCCAACGGCTTTTACACCATCAGGTGGTTCTACAAGCTCCCAGACCTTATTAGAGTACATAGACTCTATTTCGAAATTCATTGCCTTTTGCCAAGATACTGCATCTATATCTTGGAGTGCTTCGTCATATGTTCTGGGATCAGGTTCATGTTTACCCGGGATCAAGTCCGAAGACTCTCCCAAAAACATGAATCTCTCAGGTTCCCTCACAACTCTCCCACTACGACGAGGCACTGTCTGTGGTTGTGTATCATGTGTGACACGTGTTGCAGTCTCTTGTTGTACTTCATCTTGTACTGTTGGTACTAAAGTAGACGTGTCCTCTCTAAGTTCTTCTAAAACAACTTTTCTACTAGGCTTGTGATCCATTATATAGTCTTCTTCTAAAAACTGGGCATTGGTGCTAACAATGACCTTCTGGTCTTTAGGACTATAAAATAAACCACCTTTCGTTCCTCTGGGATAACCAACAAACACGCGAACTTCTTTACGAAATTCTAACTTATCAGCATTTGGTTTCAACACATGTGCTGGACTACCCCAAATTCGAATATGTCTTAGAATGGGTTTTCGCTCATTCCACAATTCTGTGGGAGTAGAAGATACTGATTTAAAAGGTACTAAGTTCAGAATGTGCACTGTCGTTTCCAGAGCGTATCCCCAAAATAAATTTGGTAATTCTGAATAACTCATCATCGATCTAACTATCTCCATAAGAGTTATATTCCTTCGTTCTGCCACACCATTCTTGTAACACCCCACCCTCCTCACTACTGGTCTGTGAGAGCGGAGCGCTACTGGACTACTAACTTTACTTAACTATCCTTGTTCACATGTTGATAGAAATTCCTAAAACTCTCAGAGAACTCAAAACATACAATTAACTAGCAGCGGAAGACTAAATGACTCATCTAATACATTCTTAATAAATTGTTATGCTAAATCCCAAGGCTTCTATAGTCCAGGCATCGCACATCCATCCGCACCTCCTTGTCACCTTCCTTTGCTATAACTTTTCCTTTCCTTTATCTGCAGTAAGAGGAAATGCAACTATAAGTAAAATTGCTTAGTAAGCGCTATCTAACTCACAAAACTCGAATATGCATGTTGCTGGAAGAAATCTAAAATTGAATGCTCAGAAAGAAATACTACTCATGCTCATCTAATAGCAAAAGAAACATAGCATACTGAAATACTAAACATGTAAGCAAATCTAAACAACATGTCAGCATATAGGAAAACTAAACTTGCTGAATTCTAAACCTATGTGAAGCTTGTTTCTTTTGTTTAAAAAAAAAACTTATACTTTAATACTTCAAAATAATAATCAACTTCTCTTGGGCCCAGGCATAGTACCATCTTATGCGCATTCCCTAATAGGTTGGGGTAGCGAGCCACCAATCCTAAAAGAGCAGACCTCGGTCTACCAGAGCCAAGACCTCGGAATTGGACACCTAGATTTGTTTAACGACAACCTCGGAAGTCGGGTACTAGCCTCTTCAAAGTAAAATATCTTAATTACTTCTTCTTTAAATGTCTTGACATTTTAATAAGCACCTTGTGTGCCAAAATTCCTAAAGTCTGGACTTTGGGATCTACTTAAGGCCTTGGCATTTTTTTTTCTTTTCTTTATCTTTCTTATACTTGTTAATACCTCTAATAAAAGAATGCTTCTTTAAAAACTGAAATGTTTAAACAAATTCTAACTTTGAAATGCATAAACAAAAATCTGCATACTATGCTAATCAAAATTCTGCATACTATACTAATCAAGATTCTGCATTCTATGTTACACTATTTCTGCATACTATGCAAACATAAATTTTACACTATAATACTTAACCAAACTGCAATATAATCTTTTTCTTTAAAAATTGTACTATAAGTTCCACCAAAAATCTGCACTACAAGTTCCACCAAAAATCTACACTATAAATTCCACCAAAAATCTGTGCTACAAGTTCCACCAAAAACCTGCACTATAAACTTTAAAGAAATCTGCATCATAAGCTCTTAAGAAATCTGCACTACAAGCTCTAAAGAAATCTGCTCTAAAGAAATTTGCATTTTTAAGCTATGAGAAATCTGCACTACAAGCTTAATTAAAATCTGCACTATAAGCTTTCATAAAAATCTGCACTATAAGCTTAATTAAAATCTGCACTATAGGCTTAATTAAAATCTGCACTATAAGCTTAAATAAAAATTTGCACTATAAGCTTAATTAAAAATCTGCACTATAAGCTCAATTAAAATCTGCACTATAGGCTTAATTAAAATCTGCACTATAAGCTTAATTAAAATCTGCACTATAAGCTTACATAAAAATCTCCATTATAAGCTTAATTAAAATCTGCAATATAAGCCTACATAAAAATCTACACTATAAGCTTAATTAAAATCTGCACTATAAGCTTAATTAAAAATCTGCACTACAAGCTTAATTAAAATCTGCACTATAAGCCTACATAAAAATCTGCACTATAAGCTTAATTAAAATCTGCACTATAGGCTTAATTAAAAATCTGCACTATAAGCTTAATTAAAATCTGCACTATAGGCATAATTAAAAATCTGCACTACAAGCTTAATTAAAAATCTGCACTATAAGCGCTTCTCATGCTTCGAATTCAAGAAGAACGAAGGTCCGAAACTACTCCTACTGTAGGTGAGAAGCACTTACCTTTGCGTTCTTGGGCTTACAACCGGAAAGAAAACTTCTAGGGTTTGCGGGAATTGCAAGCTTCGACCCCTCCTTCGTGCTCACGGTTTCCCCTTGACGAGAGGATCACAACATGTGAAGATCTCCCGGAAATCTCCCTTGGTCGGCCGCCGAAGAGGAACCCTAGATCCCCCCCTTTTTTCCTTCGCCCAAACAGGAGACGCTGTGCCGTTGGGAGAGAAAAGGAGAGGAGAGGTTTAGGTTTTGGAAAATAATCCCTAAGTTCTCCCTTTTTATAACTTAATATTTCTGTTAACTATCTTAAATAAATTCGCTACCTTTTCTAAACAGACAAATCCAACATCAACTTATCCCTTTTATAATCCAATATTCTATCAACTATCTTAAATAAATTCGCTATCTTTTTTAAACAGGCAAATCCAACATCAACTAATCCCTTTTATAATCCAATATTTTGTTAACTATCTTAAATAAATTCACTACCTTTTTTAAACAGACAAATCCAACATCAACTTATCTCTTTTATAATCCAATATTCTGTTAACTATCTTAAATAAATTCGCTACCTTTTCTAAACAGATTTGTCCGTTTGCACACCTGGTCAGCCGGGTTTTGACCGAGTCAAAGGTCGTGGGTTCAATTCTCGGCTTGGACATTTTTTTGTCGAAACTTCTTTCGTTTAGTAAAAATACCAAACGACCTCCAAAAATTGCATAAAAATACTCTAAAAATCTCTAAAATATTTCTAAAGTATTTCTAAATATTTTTAACCACTATTAGGACTCGTAATGAGGAATTTTGGGTCGTTACAATTTTGTTGGGGTGTACCAGGTGCGGACAATTGGGATTGAATCCTGGCCTCTGATAAGTAATTCTTAAACTCTCCTAAGAGGTATTCGCCACCACGATCAGATCGTAGTGTCTTGATACTTTTACTTAGTCGTTTCTCCACATCAGTCTTGTACTCTTTGAACTTATCAAAGCACTTGGACTTGTGGCGCATTAGGTAAATGTATCTGTATCTTGAATAATCATCTATAAAAGAGACAAAATATTCAAAATCACCTCTCGCCTAGATAGACATAGGACCACACAAATCTGAATGAACCAATCCTAACACTTCTTCGGCTCTATACCCCTTGGCCTTAAAAGGCCTCTTGGTCATTTTACCTTCCAAGCAAGATTCACAGGTTGAAAGATTTTCCAACTCTAATGAACTCAAGAGTCCATCGGCTATTTGTTGGTTGCTACTCGGAAAATCTAATGGTTCCACTGTACAAAATTTTGTACAAAGGTCTGAACCTTTTCCTAGCTACCATGTGTTCTTTTAAATTAAACTTGGATCGCCTGTGGAACTTAACACATTTGATCCAAAGTTTAATCTATTTGTTCTTTTAGGTTTAGACTCGGATCTCCTGCAGAACTTAATACGTTCGATCCAAATCACCTAGGTTATTAATTTCATTAAATATTAATTTCCAAAATTGGCTTCCAGTACTGACGTGGCGAGGCACATGACCTTCTTGGATATGGGAACAACCACCACCGACTAGACAAAGCCTTTTAAGGAAAGTTAATATTTAATTTCCTTAAATAACTTTAGGTCAACCGAAAAGAACAATCAAATCACAAGGAAAAGAAAAAAACAAAAGAACACAACATCGAAAACAAATTCGAAATACTAGAATCGCATGCCTCTTGTATTTGGTATTTTTACAAAAAAAAAATAAAACTAGTACGATGCGGAAACAATTACTAGTTTTACCTTTCTTTGAAGACAATGACCTCTTGATCTTCCACCGTATTCCTCTGCTAATCTCGGACATTGTGTGGGCAATGATCTTCCAAGACGAGAACCACCTAGCACCTTCTTCTTCTTCCTTCAAGTTTCGGCCAAGCAAAAACTTCCAAAGGATGAAGAACTTTTTCCACCAACCAAGCTCCAAGGGATGCAAGCTTTCTCTCCTTCTTCTCCAAGCTAGAATCCGGCCACCAATTAAAACTCCAAGAGCATGAAGAGGTTCGGCCACAAGATGGAGAAGAAAGAAAGAGAAGGGGCCGGCCACACCCAAGGAGAAAAAGAGAGGAGAAAATAATAGAGTCGTCCACAATGAAGGCACCTCTACCCCCTCTTTTATAATCCTTGGTCTTGGCAAATAAGGAAATTTAAATAAAAACTTCATTAATTCTTTTTCCATGAAAAGGAAAAAATTTAATTAATTAAAATCAAAATTCTTTTCTCAATTTCAATGGTCGGCCACATTAATATCTCCAAGCAAATAAAATTTTAAACACAAATTAAAACTTCCTTATTTGCTTCCGAAAATTTATAAAAATTTCTCCAATAATTTTTATCCCTTCATGATTGGTTAATAAGAAGGAAATTTTATAAATTAAAAACTTTCTTTTAAACATGTGGATAATTTCTAAAAAGGAAAGTTATCTCTAAAAATTAAAATCTCCTTTCAATCTACAAATAAGGAAAGATATTAAATCTTTTCTTAATCTTTTGTAGAAACTAATAAAAGAGAATTTTTAATTTTTAAACTTTCTTTTAAATCATGAACATGATTAAAAGGAAAGTTTTTACCAAAATTAAAATCAACCTTTTAATCTACAAATAAGGAAAGAGATTTAGCTCTTCTCTTAATCTTTTGTAGAATCTTATAAAAGGAAAGATTTAAATTTTTAAACTCTCTTTTAAATCATGTTATCCACATAATAAAAATTTTTAAAATTAAAATTCCTTTTTATTTTAATAGGGCCGGCCACCTAAGCTTGAGTTCAAGCTAGGGCCGGCCACATGAATTCACCCATGAACCTAGCCATGGCCGGCCCTAGCTTGGTCTCCAAGCTAGCTTGGTCGGCCCCTACAGGATGGGTAAGAAGGTGGGTATAGGTGGGTATAGTACTCTATAATTAAGAGGATACGATAGGGACCGAGAGGAGGAATTGGTTTTGGTCTTCCGATGAAATTAAGCATCCCGTGTTCGCCCCGAACACACAACTTACCTTCATCAATAATAATTCATTCCACTAAAGAATTATTATTGAACTACCGCATCAATCCCAAATTACATTTTTGGGCTCCTTCTTATTATGAGTGTGTTAGTCTTCATATGTTTAAGATGTCGAATGTCCACTAATTAAGTGAGTTACTGACAACTCATTTAATTAATATCTTAGTCCAAGAGTAGTACCACTCAAGCTCATCGTCATGTCGGACTAAGTCCACCTGCAGGGTTTAACATGACAATCCTTATGAGCTCCTCTTGGGGGCATTCTCAACCTAGATTACTAGGACACAGTTTCCTTCTATAATCAACAACACACACTATAAGTGATATCATTTCTCAACTTATCGGGCTTATTGATTTATCGAACTAAATCTCACCCATTGATAAATTAAAGAAATAAATATCAAATATATGTGCTTGTTATTATATTGGGATTAAGAGCACACACTTCCATAATAACTGAGGTATTTGTTCCTTTATAAAGTCAGTATAAAAGAAACGACCTCAAATGGTCCTACTCAATACACTCTAAGTGTACTAGTGTAATTATATAGTTAAGATAAACTACTACCTAATTACACTACGACCTTCCAATGGTTTGTTCCTTTCCATCTTGGTCGTGAGCTACTGTTTATAATTTATAAGGAACCGATAACATGATCTTCTGTGTGTGACACCACACACCATGTTATCTACAATATAAATTAATTGAGCAACTATATTTATCGTAAATGTAGACATTTGACCAATGTGATTCTTATTTCTAGATAAATATTTATACCAAAAGCTAGTCTTTTAGTATACATCCTAACACTATTAGCTTTTGAATCCTACTTAAGTTAATATGACCAAGCCTTAGATGACAAAGATATGCTTGGTTCATTTCCGAAGGTTCTTTTCTCTTATTTGAGTTAGAAGATGTGTTATTAATTTTCATATTTTACTTTGTGGGAGAAATTGGATTTAAAGTATAGAAATTGTCAACCAATGTACCAGAACAGATAATCACTTTATTTCTCTTAATAACCACATCGTTACTAAAGGAAACTGAATATCCATCCAAAAATAGTTTAGAAACTGAAATTAAATTCTTTCTAAAACTGGGTACATAGAGACAATTTCTTAAAACCAAATTTCTATTCCTATTAAAAGATAAGTAGGCGTCTCCCACTGCAACAGCCGCCACCTTAGTAGCATTGCCCATGTAGATGGTTATCTCTCCTTCATATAGTCGTCGGGTTTCCTGGAACCCCTGCAAAGAATTGCAGACATGATCAGTGGCTCCTGTTTCTACACACCAGGTGCTGGTAGATAACACCGCTAAACATGTTTCAACAACGAGAGCATGAGATATACCTTTGTTGTTTTGATTTCTACGAGGACAGTCCGCCTTCCAATGCCCTGATTGCTTGCAGATGAAGCACTTGCCCTTCGGCTTCTTCACTCCAACTTTAGGTCCTGTACTCTGAGATTTATTCACCTTCTTTGTTGAGCTAACTTGTTTCTTCTTCTTCTTTCCTTTCGGTTTAGAAGTAGAACCATTTTCAGCATAGTGAATCTGAGAATTGTGACGAAACAAACCTTCTGCTGCCTGAAGTTCTGTTAGTAGTTCCGCCAATGAATGTACCCTTTTATTCATATTGTAATTCAGGCGGAATTGCTCAAAACTTCTAGGTAGCGTCTGGAGGATCATATCGATCTGGGTTTCCCCATCAATTTCTCCTCCAAGGATTTGAATTTCATTCAGATAAGCCATCATCTTTAGGATATGATTCCTCACAGGAGTACCCTCTTGCATGGTGGCTGTCATTATCTTTCTCATGGCTTCTTGCCTAGAGGCCCGATCCTAGTGACCAAAGAGTTTCTTGAGATTGTTCATAATATCATAGGTTGTTGGTAAATCTTGATGCTGATGTTGCAATACATTTGACATTGAAGCCAAAACATCACGCCATCTCATCTGCTTTTACCTATTCCCTATGATTCTCAATCTCCTCTTAGGTAGATTCACCATTGGGTGTATCAGGGCAAGACTCAGTCAATACAAACTGATAGCTTTCAGCAGTAAGAACAATGTCCAGGTTCCTTTTCCAATCTATGTAGTTAGGACCAGTAAGTTTGTTCTCTTTTAGTATGATGGCCAATGGGTTGAAAGCCATCCTATGAATCACAAATAACTTTTGGTCAGAACTCTAAATTTAGAATAATATTGATTCCTCAAACAATACTATTTTAAATTAACAAACACCTCAAAACACCGCGAATTTTGTATGCCACAATAGTATGGACGTATACAAATTCAACATTTGTAAAAGGAGGGTTTAACCCATTAATTTTATTATCTTGTCAACCTAACTTCTTGACAAATAAAATTAATAGTTGGTTTCCTTTGGTCACACGAATAATAGCAGTGACTCCGATGGGGAGGATACTATTAGACGTGCCTAAGTATATACCATTACTTGACACTAAGTCCATTAATAAGATTGTGCCCCTTCCGATGGGGAAGATCACACGCTCTTAATTAACTTCCTATAGTCATCCAAAATGGAAGTTTGTTCTAGTGATCCACAAACAAGCTCATCCGATATGGAGGAAGACACTCAGAGCCAACGTGCAAGCTTGTTTGCATCACTTACAAACCAGTAATGGAGACCGTGGAATTTTGTTTAAAATCCCTCTCCCACTTAGTTATTTAAAATGAGGAATTTTGACTATGCTATCCTACTAAACATGTATACTAACATGCACACACAGCACAATATAAAAGCAATAAATAGAAAAACTAATTTTCAACTATTATGGCTTTTATCTATTGTTATCCTCCGTGTGTTGTCATCCCTAGCTGCTGCCATTTTTGGCCGCCACCACCGGGTCTAGTTGTCGCATCCATATTGCTCCTTGTTCCGCTGCGCCTCTGGTCCTCAAAAGGTTCCACGCCTTGCAAGATTCGATCTGCGACATAAATAGAATTTTACATTTTTTGATCCTATATTCCTCTGGTTCCACTGTACAAAAATTTTGTACAAAGGTCTGAACCTTTCCTAGCTACCATGTGTTCTTTTAAATTAAACTTGGATCGCCTGCGGAACTTAATACGTTTGATCCAAAGTTTAATTTACTTGTTCTTTTAGGTTTAGACTTGGATCTCCTGTGGAACTTAACACGTTCGATCCAAATCACCTAGGTTATTAATTCCATTAAATATTAATTTCCAGAATTGGCTTCCAAGACTGCATGGCGAGGCACATGGCCTTCTTGGATATGGGAACAACCACCACCGCCTAGGCAAAGCCTTTTAAGGAAAGCTACTATTTAATTTCCTTAAATAACTTTAGGTCAACCAAAAAGAACAATCAAATCACAAGGAAAAGAAAAATAAAAGAACACACCATCGAAAATAAATTTGAAATACTAGAATCGCATGCCTCTTATATTTGGTATTTTTACATGAAGATAAAACTAGTATGATGCGGAAATTAAATACTAGTATACCTTTTCTTTTGCAAGCAAAAAAAATCTCTAGGTCTTCTACCGTATTCCTCTTCTAACCTCGGACATTGTGTGGGCAACGATCTTCCGAGATGAGAAACCACCAAAGCACCTTCTTCTCCTCTTTGCAAGGTTCGGCCACAACAAGAGCACCTCCAAGGATGAAGAGATCCAACCAACCAAGCTCCAAGGGATGAAAGCTTTCTCTCCTTCTTCTCCAAGCTAGAAACCGGCCACCACTTGATCTCCAAGAGTAAAGGAAGTTTCGGCCACAAGGATGGAGAGAAGAGAAAGGATGAGGCCGGCCATACCAAGGAAGAAAAGAGGGAGAAAATAATAGAGGTTGTTCACCTTGAAGGCTCCCAAAACCCCCTCTTTTATAATCCTTAGCTTTGGCAAATAAGGAAATTTAATTGCAATAAAATTTCCTTAACTTTCCTTGACATGAATTAGTTAAAAAAAATTTCCTAATCCCTCATGTCATGGTCGGCTACCTCATGAAGAGTAAACAAGGTAATTTTCAATCAACAATTAAAATTCCTTATTTGTCTTCGGAAATTTTAAAGAAATAAAATTTCCCTTTAAAATCCCTTCATGGTTGATAAAAAGAAATATCTATAATTTTAATTTTTCAACATGTGAATAATTTACAAAGAAGAAAAATAAAATATCCTTCTAATCTACAAATAAGGAAAGAGATTTAATCTTTTGTAGAGACTTATAAAAGAGATATTTGAATTTTTAATCTCTCCAATAAATTATATCTTTCACATAAGAAAATTTAAAATTTAAAATTCTTTTTTAATTTAATAGGGCCAGCCACCTAAGCTTGGGTTCAAGCTAGGGCCGGCCACCCATGAACCAATGGTTTAGCCGGCCCTAGCTTGATCCACAAGCTAGCTTGGTTGGCCCCTACAACATGGGTATGAAGGTGGGTATAGTACTCTATAAATAAGAGGCTATGATAGGGACCGAGAGGAGGAATTGGTTTTGGTCTCCCGATAAAATTAAGCATCCCGTGTTCGCCCCAAACACACAACTTAATTTTATCAATAATAATTCATTCCACTAGAGAACTATTATTGAACTACCGCACTAATCCCAAATTTCATTTTTGGGCTCCTTCTTATTATGAGTGTGTTAGTCTCCCTGTGTTTAAGATGTCAAATGTCCACTAATTAAGTGAGGTACTGACAACTCATTTAATTAATATCTTAGTCCAAGAATAGTACCACTCAACTTTATCATCATATCGGACTAAGTCCACCTGCAGGGTTTAACATGACAATCCTTATGAGCTCTTCTTGGGGATATTATCAACCTAGAACACTAGGACACAGTTTCCTTCTATAATCAACAACACACACTATAAGTGATATCATTTCCCAACTTATCGGGCTTATTGATTTATCAAACTAAATCTCACCCATTGATAAATTAAAGAAATAAATATCAAATATATGTGTTTGTTATTATATTAGGATTAAGAGCACACACTTCCATAATAACTGAGGTCTTTGTTCCTTTATCAAGTCAGTATAAAAGAAACGACCTCTGATGGTCCTACTCAATACACTCTAAGTGTACTAGTGTAATTATATAGTTAAGATAAACTAATACCTAATTACACTACGACCTTCCAATGGTTTGTTCCTTTCCATTTTGGTCGTGAGCTACTATTTATAATTTATAAGGTTTTGATAACATTATCTTCTGTATGTGACACCACATACTATGTTATCTACAATATAAATTAATTGAACAACTACAAACAAATGTAGATAATTTGACCAAATGTGATTCTTTATTCAAAATAAATGTTTACAAAAGCTTAGGCTTTCAGTATATACTCTAACAGAATGTTGGTGGCTGAAACTTGCAAGAAGGAAGGTGTCTTAGTGGTTCTCATCTCGGTAGATTGTTGCCCACACAACGTCCGAGATATGAAGAGGAATACGATAGAAGATCAAGAGGTTGTTGCTTACAAAGAAAGGTATAACTAGTAATTCTATTCCGCATCATACTAGTTTTCTTTGTATAGATTTTGAAATACCAAACACAAGAGACATATGATTCTAGGTTTAGAATTTGTGATTCGAGTTTGTGTTCTTTTATTTTTTTCGATCTTGTGATTCGATTGTTCTTTTTGGTTAAACCTAGAGTTACTATAAGGAAATTAAATATTAAATTTCATTGAAAGGCTTTGTCTAGGAAGTGGTGGTTGCTCCCATATCCAAGAAGGTCTAGTACCTCGTCATGTTTAACCTGGAAGTGATCTCTGAAATTAATATTTAATTGAATTTGTAACATGGGTGGATTTGGATCAATAATGTTAAGTATCGTTTGCGATCCAAGTCTAAACCTCTAAGAACAGATAAGTTAAATTTGGAATCAATAATGTTAAGTTCTGTTTGCGATTTCATATTTAATTTCTAAAGAACACAATAGGTTGTTAGGTATGATTTAGGACTTGTACAAAATTTTTGTACAGGGGAACCGGTACGATATTCCGTGTAGCAACCAACAATTGGTATCAGAGCTAGGATTTGCCTTTTTGTGTTTGGTTTTCAATTTAATTATGCACATGTCATACATAATTTAGGCAGGATAATAGTAGGATATGCTAACTCTGTGGTTGCAGGCTCCAACTATTATAGCTTATGGTTATTGTGTGTGATTGGACCCTTGGATATGTCAAGAGCATTTTATTGTGTGTGCATGATTGTATTTAACTAATACAGCAGGAGATGTATTAGCCCTAGAATTTTACATTTATGTTCGATCTAGACTTGATGTATATTCTCTTATGGAATATAGGATCGATGTATGTAAAAAAAAAAATTCTGTCGCGAATCGTATCCTTGCGAGGCGTGGTGCTATTGGAGGACCAGAGGCGCAGTGGAAAAGGAAGCTCGATGGACCCGACGACATGAACCCTAGGGCTAGCAGCATGCGAAGGACAGTGATGGAAGAAGCCATAATAGTTGAAAAATTAATTTTCATATTTATTGCTTTTATTTACTGTGATGTGTGTGTGCATGTGATGTGTGTTTACATAGTTAAAATTCCTCACCTTAAATAACTAAGTGGGAGAGGGATTAGTAGATAAATTTCACAGTCTCCATTACTGGTTTGTAAGTGATGCGACAAACTCGTGTGTTGGCTCTGAGTGCCTCCCTCCCCATTGGATGAGTTTGTTTGCGGATCACTAGATCAAACTTCCATTTTGGATGATTATAGGAAATTGATTAGGAGCGTGTGATCTTCCCCATTGGAATGGGCACAATCTTATTTAATGGACTAAGTATCGAGTAATGGTATACACTTAGGTGCATTTAATAGTATCCTCTCCATCGGAGTTACTGTTATTATTTGTGTGACCGAAGGAAAACCAACTATTAATTTGTCATAAAGAAAGGTTGACAAGATAATAAAATTAAAACCCCCTCTTACAAATGTATGATTTTGTATACGTCCACACTATCGTGACATACAAAATTCACAGTGTTTGAGGTAATTTTATTTGTCAGGTTGACAAGATAATAAAATTAATGGGTAAAACCCCTCTTACAAATGTTTGGATTTGTATACGTCCACACTATTATGGCATACAAAATTCACGGTGTTTGAGATAATTTTATTTATCATAAAGAGAGGTTAACAAGATAATTAATGGGTAAAACCCTACTCTTACAAATGTTTGAATTTGTATACGTCCACACTATCGTGGCATACAAAATTCATGGTGTTTGAGGTGTTGGTGAATTTAAATGATATTGTTTTGAGAAATCAATATTATTTTAAATTCAAAGTTTTGATCAAATATTTGATCAAAGTCAGACCAACTATTAATTTTATTTGTCATAAAGTTAGGTTGATGAGATAAAATTAATGGATAAAATCTCCTCTTAAAGTTTGAATTTGTATACGTCCACACTGACGTGACATACAAAATTCATGGGGATTTTTGAGGTGTTGGTCTTGACCAAATATTTTTGTAATTCTTAGGTTTTCAAATGTTTGTCAATCCCCTAATTGTTATACTATAGAATAGACTTAGTAGTCCCAATTATAATGATTGGAAACAAAACTTGGACTCTAAGGTGGGCTATCCTCTCATAAATGAGAACAATAAAAGTGTATTTTATTCATTAGTTGTTGAAACATGTTTAGTGATGTTATCTACCGGTACCTGGTGTGTAGATACGGGAGCCACTGATCATGTCTGTTATTCATTGTAGGGGTTCCAGGAAACTTGACAACTATATGAAAGGGAAAATACCGTCTACATGGGCATCGCTGCAAAAGTAGCAGTTGTTGTAGTGGGAGATGTTTATCCTTTGAAAGGAATAAAACATTGATTATCTTTATGTACCAAGTTTTAGAAAGGACTTGATTTCAGTTTCTAAAACTATTTAAGGATAAATATTCTGTCTATTTTGATAACAAAGTTGTTATCAAGAAAAATAGGGAAGTTATCAGTTTTGGTACGTTAGTTGGCAATTTATAATTCAATAACTCCCATGATGCTACAAATGAAAATTAATAACATATCTTCTAACTCTAATAAGAGAAAGCAACCTTCGGAAATGAACCAATCATATCTTTGGCATCTAAGGCTAGGTTATATTAACTTGAGTAGGATTCATTGGTAGCCGATGAACTTTTGGGTTCATTGGTAGTGGAAAATTTTCCAACCTGTGAGTTTTACTTGGAAGAAAAAATAACCAAAAAGCTTTTTAAGTCCGAGGGGTATAGAGTCAAAGATGTGATGGAACTAGTTCATTCTGATTTGTGTGGTCCTATGTCTATCCAGGCAAGAGGTGGTTTCGAATATTTTGTCTCTTTTAAAGATAACTATTCGAGATATGAGTACATTTATTTTATGCACCGCAAGTCTGAATGCTTTGATAAGTTTAAAGAGTATAAGGCTGATGTGGAGAAACATCATGGTAAAAGTATCAAGATACTACGGTTTGATCGTGGTGGAGAATACCTCTTTGGAGAGTGTAGGAATTACTTATTAGAGGCTGGGATTCAATCCCAATTGTCTGCACCTGGTACACCCCAACAGAATGATGTGGCAGAACGAAGGAATAGGACTCTTATGGAAATGGTTAGATCGATGATGAGTTATTCAGAATTACTAAATTCGTTTTGGGAATATGCTCTGGAAATAGCAGTGTACATTCTAAATATGGTACCTTCTAAATCAGTACTCTCTACTCCCATGAAATTGTGGAATGGGCGTAAGCCTAGTCTGAGTCATATTCGTATATGGGGAAGTCCAGCACATGTGCTGAAGAGAAATACTGACAAGTTGGAATCACGTACAGAAGTTTGTCTGTTTGTGGGATATCCGAAAGGAACAAAAGGTGGTTTGTTTTATAATCTTAAAAATCAGAAGATCATTGTTGGCACCAATGCTCGATTTTTAGAGAAAGATTATGTAATGAACCATAAGCCCATGAGTAAAATTGTTCTAGAAGAAATTAGAGAGGACACGTCTAGTCTAGTACTAACAGTTCAAGATGAAATATCACAAGAAACTACAACACGTATCACAAATGATACACAACCATAGACAATGTCTCGTCGTAGTGGGAGGGTTGTTAGGCAACCTGAAAGATTCATGTTTTTGGGAGAGTCGTCGAACTTGGTCCCAGGTAAACATGAACCTGATCCCCGAACATACGACGAAGCACTCCAAGATAAAGATGCAGCATCTTGGCAAAGAGAAATGAATACAGAATTAGAATATATATATTCTAATAAAGTCTGAGAGCTTGTAGAATCATTAAATGGTATAAAAGTCACTAGGTCTACAATAGAAAAAGAAGGACAGACGGAAAGGTGGCAACTTTCAAAGCAAGACTTGTTGAAAAAGGATATCGATTATGAGGAAATCTTTTCACCGGCAGTCATGCTTAAGTCTATTCGGATACTCTTATCTATTGAAGCTCATATGAGATTTGGCAAGTGGATGTCAAGACAGCTTTCGTTAATGGAAGTCTTGAAGAAAACATCCATATAAAGCAACCAGAGGGGTTTATTGCAAAGGGCAAAGAAGCATCTAGTATGTAAGCTCAATCGGTCTATAGACTGAAGCAAAGCTTCAAGGTCTTGGAACATCCGGTTTAATGAAGTAATCCAGACCTATAGATTTATTCAGTGTCCGGATGAGTCTTGTGTATATAAGAAATGTGATAGAAACGTGGTGGTATTTCTTGTACTATACGTAGATGACATTTTTGATAGTTGGAAACAATATCAAAGTGTTGTCGGAAGTAAGGGTATGGTTGTCCAAGCAATTCTATATGAAGGACTTGGGAGAATGTGCACATATTCTTGGGATCAAAGTAATAAGGGATCGCAAGAAAAGAATATTGTGCTTATCCCAAGCTTCATATATCGATACGATCCTAGCTCATTTTAGCATGCAAGACTCCAAGAAAGATTTTCTACCTTTTAGACATGGAGTAACTTTATCTAAAGAGATGTCTTCGAAGACATCAAAGAAGATAGAGGACATGAAGGCAGTTCCTTATGCTTCGGCTATCGGAAGCCTAATGTATGTTATGCACAAGACCGGATATCTGCTTTGCCGTGGGCATGGTTAGTAGATATCAAAAGTAACCCTGGACAGGGGCATTGGACTGTTGTTAAGCATATATTAAAGTAGTTGAGAAGGACTAGAGATTATATGCTAGTTTATCAAGTAGATAATTTGCTCCCTGAAGGTTACACGGATTTTTGACTTCCAATCAGATAGAGACAATAGTAAGTCGACCTCGAGGTTTTGTGTTTACTTTAGGAGGTGAAGCCATAACAACGGAGGAGTGTTAAGCATAGGTATTTTTTCGGACTCTACCATGGAAACTGAGTATGCAGTAGTCTCAGAGGCAGCCATAGAAGTTGAATGGGTCAGTAACCTCATGATGGATTTAGATGTGTTTCCTGGTTTGTCCAAAATAATTTGGTGCAGTAGCAAACTCGAAGGAACCACAAGCCCATAAGGCAAGTAAACACATAGAGCACAAGTACCACCCAATACGAGACATCGTATAACGAGGAGAAGTTGTTGTCGCCTAGATTGCATCGGATGATAACCTGAAAAGATCCTTTCACTAAGACCCTTAAGGCAAAAGTTTTTGATGGGCATGTTGAAGGGTTGGGAATCAGATGTATGGCAGGGTATATGATAGCATAGTCTTTTAGTATAAGTGGGAGATTGTTGAAATATATACTAAAAGCCTAGCTTTTTGTATAAACATTTACTTAGAAAAAGAATCATATTGGTCAAATATCTACATTTATAAGTTAAGTGTAGTTGTTCAATTAATTTATATTGTAGATAACATGGTGTAACGCCCGAAAATTCTCAAAACTGTTTTAGAAATATAGTATGATTTTTCTGGAATTTTTAGATATTTTTCCGGAATTTTCCGAGTAGCGGAAGTAGCAAAAATAATTAGAACCGCAAATAGCTTAGGCGGGAATCGAACCCGAGACCTATGGTGTAAGGGATAATGTTAGTAACCAGTTGAACCCAGCAGGGCCGTGCTGAGAGAAAGGAGAAACGTTTATATTTATATTAGAGTTGGACCGGAATTACCACTTGATATAAATAGGAGGTTTAAGTGGGTTTGGGTTATTTTTGATTAACTTGGTTCGGCAATATCAATTCCACCGTGACCTATCCCTCTCCCAAAACCCTTCACCGCCGCCCACTCCCCTTCCTCCTCTTCTCTCGGCGCCCAAGCCCCAAGGGCCCTCGGTTCACCTTCCGGCGACGACTCCAACACGAAAGAGGTTCTTCTCCGCGAGAGGAACGCGAAGACGTGATCGGATCGTCGAGAGGATCATCTCCACCAGAACTCTAGCGAAGAGAATCGTAAGAAATTACGATCAAGAGGTAAGAAACCCCTCACCTGCAGTATAATAGCTTTCGTTTGATTGCATACTGTTAGATTTAGCTATATGCAGGTTTTTCGGCACATAGGGTGTGTTTTAACCCTCCTCGAGGATTTAGGGATCTAGTTGAACACCTCTAGACAGGCCGGACACGTCGTTCCCCTTTAGTTGGAGATTCTAGACGTTGTCGGGTGCCTAGAGGTGATCTCCCCATTAGAGGAGAGAGTTGGAGCACACCAAGTGTTCGGTAAAATGTTAGTGTAGCTAAATACCACCTCAGTTATGTTTAATAGCTCAGTTAGATGCATTAGAGGCATTTAAACCAGCACATTAGTTTAGTTCAGTTTTATGGGACTACGGTCCAATGGGTGGGCTCCCACAGTCGCCTCTAGGTTCAGATAACCTAGCTCTAGGTTCAGATAACCTAGAAACAGCATGTTATATCAGTTAGCTATAGATATCAGTATTTTATTTTCAGTGGCACTGTACTGGATTAGATATCCATTGGGTTGGACTCCCACAGTCGTCCCTAGGTTCAGATAGCCTAGACAACCCTGCTAAATTCGGGACTTGCAACCCCGGGTCTAGTATGGATGCGCGCACAGCAAGTACAGTTGCCGGGCCCAACAGCATGTTTAGTATTTTCACTTATTATGTATTAGATTTCAAAACTCAAAATTAATTATGCTAGTTGAGTTTGTTTCTAGTGACAGATTTAGTTTCAGTTAGTTTAGCTTATGTTCAGTTCAGTGCTTTTATTGCTTGCTACGATATGATCAGTGCTTATGCCATGCTCATGTGTTGTGCTTTATGATTTCAATATACCATGACTTAGCAAGTTCAGTGCATAATTTCAAATAGCATGCTTTAAAAACCATATTGCACCGAATGCATGTTTTTGTGAGGTAGATGGTTTCTTACTAAGCTTTAAGCTTACAGATTCTACTTTTCCTTATACTGCAGATAAAGGTAAAGGAAAGATGGACTAACAGAGGAAGCTGGAGGGCAATGCAAAGATGGTGTGTGTGGCAGGAACTGGAATCAAAGATCTTTAGGGGACTTAAACATTCTAGCTTAGAATTATGAACTTCAGTATTTTGCTTTTTATGCATTTTAAGTTGTTCAATGCTAGAAATTAAAGAACCATGCACTATAACAAGTTAGATTGCTAGTCATATGTTATTAGAGTATTTATTATGCATTAGATAGTTGTAGTGTGAGGTTTTGGCACGAACCAGTGCTGAAATCAGAGTTTCAGTGCGAAATCAGACACCCCAATCGATCGGTGGATCGATTGGGGGGTCCCAATCGATCAGCTGATCGATCGGGCAACTTGCTCCGCGAACAGTAGGTTTCTGGATCGATCATCCGATCGATCCAGCAATTTCTGTCGCGAACAGAAGGTTCGGGGATCGATCCCTGGATCGATCGGTCAATCTGGATCGATCAGCCGATCGATCCAGAATATCGTCCCGAGCACAGTAGCGTGCTGGATCGATCACTGGATCGATCCAATTTATGTCCCGCGTACAGTAGCCGGCTGAATCGATTCCTGGATCGATCCGACGTTCCAATCGATCAACGGATCGATTGGGAGGTCTGATAATAGCCGGAGAACGTTTATTTCAGCTCCTTGACCATAGGGGATGTAGTATATGTTAGGTATACTTTAGATTACATCTTTCAGTGCATGTAGAACCAGGAACAGTTATCAGTTAGCAACTAAAATTTAAATTAGATCAGTTTTCCGCACAGTTAGCACAGCATAACTGTAGCGATCGGCCTTACAGCTTAGTACCTAGAAGGCGGGTCGTTACACATGGTGTGTGGTGTCACACACAGAAGATCATGTTATCAGTTCTTTATAAATTATAAACAGTTGCTCACGACTGAGATGGAAAGGAACAAACCATTGGAATAGTCATAGTGTAATTAGGTATTAGTTTATCTTGACTGATAAATTACACTAGTACACTCAGAGTGTATTGAGCAGGACCATCTGAGCTAGTTTCTTTTTATACTGACAATATAAAAGAACAATACCTCTGTTATTATGGAAGTATGTGCTCTTAATCATGATATAATAACAAACACATATACTTAATATTCATTTCTTTGATTTATCAAAGGGTGTTGTTTAGTTCGATAAATCAATAGGTCCGATAAGTTAGGAAATTATATTATTTATATGGTGTGTTGTTAATTATAAAATGAAATTGCGTCCTAGTAATCTAGGTTGATAATGTTCCCAAGAGGAGCTCATAAGGATTGTCATGTTAAACCATGCAGGTGGACTTAGTCCGACACAACAATAAGGTTAAGTGGTACTACTCTTGGACTAAGATATTAATTAAAGTGAGTTGTCAATAACTCATTTAAATTAGTCGGCATTCGACATCTTAAACACAGGGAGATTAACACACTCATGATAAGAAGGAGCCCAAAATATAATTTGGGATTAGTGCGGTAGTTCAATAATAATTCTTTAGTAGTATGAATTATTATTGATGAAATTAAGTTGGGTGTTCGGGGCGAACACAGGAAGCTTAATTTCATCAGGAGACCAAAACCAATTCCTCCTCTCGTTCCCTATCGTAGCCTCTTATATATAGAGAATTATACTCACCTAAACCCACTTTCCTACCCACCCTTAGGTGATCGGCCAAGCAAGCTTGGAGCCCAAGCTTGGGCCGGCCAAAACCAAGGGATTGAGCCAAGATTAGTGGTTGGCCCTAGCTTGGAGCCCAAGCTTGGTGTGGCTGGTCACATATAAAATAAAAGGGAATTTATTTAAAATCTTTCCTTATGTGGAAGCCATGATTTAAAAGATAGTTTAAAATTAAATATTTCCTTTTATAAGTTTCTACAAAAGATTAAGAGAAAGATTAGATATCTTTCCTTATTTGTAGTTAAAAGGAAGATTTTAATTTTGAAGAAAACTTTCCTTTTTGGAAATCATCCACATGTTTTAATGGAGAGATTTTAATTTATAAAATTTCCTTTTATAACCAACCATGAAGGGAAAAATTATTAGAGAAATTTTTATTTTAAAAATTTCCAGAAATAAATAAGGAAGTTTTAATTTTGTGTTTAAAACTTGCCTTATTTGGAGTATGTGATATGGCCGTCCATGATAAGGGTTAAAAGGAATGTTTAATTAAATTTTCCTTATTAACCAATGGCAAGGAGAATAAGGTAATTTTAATTATAATTAAATTTTCTTATTTGCCAAGACCAAGGAATATAAAAGAGGGGGTAGAGGTGCCTCACCTTACACAACATATCATCTAGTATTCCCTCTCCTCTTCCTTGGTGTGGCCGGCCCTATTCTTCTCCTCTTCTCTTCTTCTTTAGTGGTCGGTGTAATGCCCGAAAATTCTCAAAACTGTTTTAGAAATATAGTATGATTTTTCTGGAATATTTAGATATTTTTCTGGAATTTTCCGAGTAGCGGAAGTAGCAAAAATAATTAGAACCGCAAATAGCTTAGGCGGGAATCGAACCCAAGTCCTATGGTGTAAGGGATAATGCTAGTAACCAGTGAACCCAGCAGGGCCGTGCTGAAAGGAAAGGGAATCAATTATATTTATAATTGGTTTGGCCGAATTAATTACTTAATATAAATAGGAAACTTAAAGAGGGTTTGGTTTATTTTAGATTTTGGTTCGGTAAAAACCCTCTCCACCGAAGCCCTCACGCCAACTCTTCTCCTCTTCCTCCTCCTTTCGGCGCCACACCAAGGAAACCCTAGGGTTCCTTCCCTAGGGCCCCAAGGATATCCTCCGGCGACGATTTCAGCACGAGGGCGTTCCCTTCGCGAGTAGAGCACGTGGACGCGAGTAAATCGTCGAAAGGGTCATCTCTGCCGGAATTTCAGCGATTAGAATCGTAAGAAACTTCATATACGAGGTAAGGAACCCCTCACCTGCAGTATAAGTAGCTTTCGTTTGATTGCATACTTGTAGTTTTAGCTATATGCAGGTTTTTCGGCACATAGGGTGTGTTTAAACCCTCCTCGAGGATTAGGGATCTAGTTGAGCACCTCTAGACGGGCCGGACACGTTGTTCTCCTTTAGTTGGAGGTTCTAGACGTTGTCGGGTGCCTAGAGGTGTTCTCCCTATTAGAGGAGAGAGTTGGAGCACACCAAGTGTTCTGTAAAATGTTAGTATAGCTAAATACCACCTCAGTTAGGTTTAATAGCTCAGTTAAATGCATTAGGAGCATTTAAAATAGCACATTAGTTTAGTTCGGTTTTATGGGACTACGGTCCAACGGGTGGGCTCCCACAGTCGCCTCTAGGTTCAGACAACCTAGTTATAGGTTCAGATAACCTAGATTCAGCTAATTAGTATTTTAGTATTTTACTTTCAGCAGCGGCACTGTACTGGAAAAGATATCCACTGGGTTGGACTCCCATAGTCGTCCCTAGGTTTAGCTAACCTAGTAAACCCTACTAGATTCGGAACTTGCAATCCCGGGTCTAGTTAGGGATGCGCGCACAGCAAGTACAGTTGTCAGGGCCCTACAGTAGCATGTTTAGTATTTTTATCTATTATGTATAATAGTTTTCCACATCAGTTTTAAAACATAATGGAATTCAGTATTAGCTCAGCTTCAGCTTAGCTCACTTTAGTATCAACTCAGCTTATTTCAGTTGTTAAATATGATAGCTTCATATACAGTTCTAGACAGGTTATGATCAGTTTTATTTTATGTTCAGCTTATGTTATGTCATGCCTTGTATGATACTATGCCATGCCATGCCTGCATATTCAGTATGTTTTTCAAACAGCATGATTTAAAAGCATATTTGCATCGTATGCATGTTTTCGTGAGGTAGATGGTTTCTTACTAAGCTTTAAGCTTACAGATACTATTTTTCCTTATACTGCAGATAAAGGTAAAGGAAAGATGGACTAGCAGGGGGAGCTGGAGGACAATGCAAAGGATGGTGTGTGTGGCAGGAACTGGAATAAAAGATCCTCTGGGGATGTAGTACCTACTATAGTATTTTACAGTTCATTAGTTTGAGTTTTCGTGTTTTATACACTTTTAAACGTTAGAATGTTTAACTCATGGAAGGTTGGTTTAAGTTGCTAGTAATTATGTTAGAATACTAGTTTTATGTCATTAGAATGCTTTCCAGTTATTTTAGAACTTATGTATGTGGTCACGGCACGAAACAGTGCTGAAATCAGAGTTCTGCTGCGAAATCAGAAACTCCAATCGATCGGTGGATCGATTGGGGGTCATCAATCGATCAATGGATCGATTGGCAGCGTGTCCCGCGAACAGTAAGCTCCTGGATCGATCAGCCGATCGATCCGGATACCTTCTGTCGCGAACAGAATGCTCTGGGATCGATCACTGGATCGATTATCCGGTCCGGATCGATCAGCCGATCGATCCAGAATATCGTCAGAGCACAGTAGCGTGCTGGATCGATCACTGGATCGATTCAACCCATGTCCCGGATACAGTAGGCCTTTGAATCGATCTCCGGATCGATTCAATCAGTCCAATCGATCCGTGGATCGATTGGAAGGCCTGATGTTAGCTAGAAACCCTTAGATAAGTTCTTTGACCGTAAGGGGAGGTAATAATGACATGAATAGTTTAGATTACACCCCTTAGCACATGTAGAATCGAGAAATGATTATAGTTAGCAAAAATTTTAATTAGCACAGCTTCCGCATCTAGTTGTAGTGATGGTCAGGGAATAGTTTAGCACAGCATAATGTGACGGTCCGGCCTTACAGCCTAGTCAGTAGAAGGCGGGTCGTTACAGTCGGTGCATCCCTCTCTTGGAGTTCTTGTTGGTGGACGGTTCTTGCTAGGAGAAGAAGGAGAGAAAGGAGGCTTTGCTCTTGCATCCCTTGGAGCTTGAAGGTTGGTGGCCGAAACTTACAAGAAGGAAGGTGTCTTGGTGGTTCTCATCTCGGTAGATCGTTGCCCACACAACGCCCGAAATAAGAAGAGGAATATGATAGAAGATCAAGAGGTTGTTGCTTACAAAGAAAGGTATAACTAGTAATTATATTCCGCAGCATACTAGTTTTCTTTGTATAGATTTTGAAATACCAAACACAAGAGGCATATGATTCTAGGTTTCGAATTTGTGATTCGAGTTTGTGTTCTTTTATTTTTTTTCGATCTTGTGATTCGATTGTTCTTTTTGGTTAAACTTAGAGTTACTATAAGGAAATTAAATATTAAATTTCGTTGAAAGGCTTTGTCTAGTAAGTGGTGGTTGCTCCCATATCCAAGAAGGTCTAGTGTCTCACCATGTTTAACCTGGAAGCCGATCTCTGAAATTAATATTTAATTAAATTTTTAACATGGGTGGATTTGGATCAATAATGTTAAGCATCGTTTGCGATCCAAGTCTAAACCTCTAAGAACAGATAAGTTAAATTTGGAATCAATAATGTTAAGTTCTGTTTGCGATTCCATATTTATTTTCTAAAGAACACAATAGGTTGTTAGGTATGGTTCAGGACTTGTACAAAATTTTTATACAGGGGAACCGGTACGATATTCTGTGTAACAACCAACAAATACCAAGTAAATTCAGATGTTAACATTGCTTCGAGTGTTTTTTGCTGAAGAAGCGATTGAAGCTAATCACCCCCTTTATCTCCAATTATCAGAATATAGAAAAAACTTTGATATTTAATTTACTAAATTCATCAATTAATTTTTTAAATATTTTACTAATTTTTTAATTATACGAGTAATTGTAGTCCTAAAAACACATTTAGCATATGGATTAAGAGAATCTTTACAAAAATCTTTAAATGTGTCTTTAGATCCAAAACTAAAAGAAAGATATTCTATAGAAACAAATTTAGATAATAATTCTCTTAATTTATCATCAGAATATAAAAATAACTCAGAATCAGTACTACTGCTAGTTGAAGAAAATATAGATAATTATGTTTGAGAACAATTGAGTCCATATTCTATCAGGTACTTCATTTCTACATATCGTTTCAACAACTCATAGCCACTAGCTTAGAATTTCTATGAAGCATTACAACACTTACATTTTGTACACAATTCTCCTGATGAAAGAGTGATATTTTTAAAATATTTAATAAAAATAGAAGATTTTATAGGAGAAATTTCTCGGACCTTGGAAGTAATTGCATTAGTACTTCCTTGTATTTTAAGTGTCCAAAGGTACTCGGTCTCATCATCAGTGGATTGAATGTTGGGGTCCTCATGCAAATTCACTATTTCTTTTCCCTTCCGAGATTGAGATGATGAACCTCCACGTCCTCCTTCCATTATAGTTTAAAGTTGGAAATGAAAGTGTGTAGAAATGGAGACTTGGAGTTGAAAACGTATAAAGAATGCGAAATTGAGAATGAGAGTAGATAAGATGTATATGAAAATGTGAAATGAGCTCTCTATTTATAGAGTTTGGATAGTAATGGACATTAAATCATAGTCATTGAAAAAAAGATAGTCAAATGATCTTAACTGTTAAAAAAATATAGAAAAAAATCATCCTCACCCCCCCCCAACAACTAGGAACTTCTAACGGCTAAACGGATACATATATAAAAAAACTGGAACTGACGGGCCAAACCGATGATCCATCAATTTTTGGGGGCTTAGAACCGTAACCAGCCCAACATCTGTTGGGTCGGTTACGATTCAGCCCGACGACCCAAGTTAGTGGGCAACTGGTCTGTTGACTTGATTATGGGGTCGACTGGGTCCTGGCCAAACCTGGTTTGGGGTTAGGTCCAGGTGGATGCTAAAAAGTGTTGAAATAAATATATGAAATTGATCTAGATTGGTGATTAGTTGACCTCTTGAACCAGTAAGACATTAGTTGTTTTGATTACAAATTACTAGTCATTTCACCTCCACGAATATAGTTAAATTGATATTTAGATGGTAGATTATCATATGAGAGTATGAATTGAATTTCTGGGGGAATAATCCTTTAGGGGATAAAATTTCTCCCACCTAGAGAGATCGTTCAATTATCATGATTTACTTTTTTCATCTCGTCGTGAGGTCGATGGTAAAGAACATTGAGTCACTCTTTGCCAGATAAATTACTAGTCATTTCACCTTTTTAAAAGTAAACTCACCCTATTAGCTAGGTTTATCCAAATTGTTACAGTTGGTACTAGCATAAGTGTGTGCTCTAATAAATTTTGAAATTAACTTTTAATATATACAAAAATACCTTGTTGAGTATATAACCTTTCCATATTAAAGTAAAATGCTCTTCCTAATTTACCTACTTATATTTTTCTATAGGGTTGATAATAGTGAATCGCTTTACATGAATAATATCATTGTCACGCCCCGGAGGAATCTCTGTCCGAAGAAATTTCGGCAGCATCTCCCCTGTACGGCGGACAATCTGAAACTTTTCTACAAGCACTATATACCTCAGCCACATGCGGCTGGAATAATAACAATAAAAGAAAACAAACACCACGCAGTTAATAATAAAGCAGCCCACTCGGCTGTACCAAAACCAAAACACAACGGAAAACGATAGAAACCATATACAAACCAAACACAAAACTGCTAGCCGGCTAGGCTTACACAACCAACAACAAATACAAAATACCACATAACGACATCAATACTCCAAAAACAAAACCGGAGTACAAAGCTAACAAACTGATACATAAACAAACAAAACATACGTGAAATCGATAAGTCCTCTGATGTGACGTGGGGACCAGCAGACAGGATACTCCAAGCGACACCAAAACCAAACCTGGTACCTGAAAAAGATAGTATCAACGGGGGTGAGTTCAACAACTCAGCGATTACCAATGGACATGGGTAGTAAGATATATCTAACAGCAACAATCATGGAATACAGCTTCCTAATCATATATAGGGAATACGCAAAACTGAAAGGTAACTGAGGAAGTTGTACTCACCAGGAACTCCTATCCAGACAAAAAAGTCGTCAAACCGAAAGTCTCAATAATCCTGTATGCAGGTCAAAAGTATGTATCCAACCAAAATGCAGCAACCAAATGCAGCAAAACACAATCATAAAAATACAAATGCATCAATGCATATGATGCGTCCTGGTCACCCCTGACGCCAGTCAGTCATCTCACACACAAATGGTGAGCCCGAGTGGGTAGGGCTATGACAATCGTGCACTCTGTCGTCACTACTCCTGATGAGTGACCGAGTGGACGGGATGCTGTCGGAGTACTCCTGTCCTGTGACCCCAAATCATAAATGGGGGAGCTCAATGCTCTCATCTCCCGGTACACGATGACGGGGAGGATATCTCTGCCGGCTACCCGAGTCTCCGACCAACGGAGCTAAACAGAGTCCACCGTCTGCTGGCTACGCTGCTACACTACATGCCAGCGGAGCCAAACAGAGCGACTGCCGGCTACCACGCGGGTCATATGACCAACGGAGCCAAACAGAGAACCGCCACACACCGCCCGATATACCACTAAACCATGAGTGGGGGTGTGTGCAGATACATGTTGGCGATGGCTCAACCATAGTGGAGCCGACAATCGTGCAAAGATGCAATCATGATGCATGTCACTATGCATAACAAAAACGATCAACAAACCATATCCATATATACAAAATGGGTACTGTAAAAGCGATGGTCACATACCAAAATCTATAGTACATGGTCGATAGAATATCAAAAAATTATGTCCCGAACATAATAAGTATGGAATATCCCGATCAGCATAGAAAATCCATATATACATAATATGGGTACCACAATATCAGTAGGTAAATCCACGGATCTAGGGCTTACAGGTCCTCTATGGTATAGCAACCTAGATCCTAAACATATCTCCTTCCATAACATATGTACCAACAATATGCACATATCAAGAACCAAGGTCTAGGTACACGAATCATATATGATATACAAATAGAGGTACACAAGCCAGTCATGGCATAAAACCTAAGTATCAGACAATCTCGATACACATGACTGAAACCAAAAGTCCAGAACCTAGTACTAACCTCAGTAAAACATGGTATGTCACTTATTCTAGAAACTAAGATACTCATGGTAATACAGTACTCATGGCAATAAATCACATGATATAAGCACGGATACGTCACAGGCGATAAACCTAACATGCTATGGATATCAAACAATGACATACCAAAGACAACATGTTCATTGCTTATAGTTATAAAATACTATGCATATCCAAAGACAATATCATAAAAGATAAGTCAAGAGGTACCCGCCTCCAATGTAGATCGAGCTAATCAACCTCTACGTCGATGTGCTCGTTCTGAATCTGAATCCTGTAATAATCGTACATGTATAGTTTTATTTAGCTAAATTCAAATGAATTAAATAGCTAAAGAAAATGCCCAACCTACTTAGGGAGAACCCTAATCAACATAAACATAATTCCACTAATTAGGAATCCTTATAGTAATATACCAAAATCTACATCTACATTACTGTTGTAGTTAAAAGGATCTTTACCTGACCTTCTTCTCCGACGATGACAGCAAGCAACAGTAGCTGAAACTGGTGAAGTTGCTGTCCACCAAACCATATACTCTAAATTAGCAATCCCACACTCAACCAGGTACACAAACCAACCATTCCACATCCACTTACCTAAATCAGTAGTCAAGGCTGGTGATCACCTCAAACTCGGCCGCAAGGTGCGTGAGGGAAGCTTAGCTCCGTGAGTATGAGCAAGGACAGAGGGATAAGGTCAGTAACAGATCCCCAATTTCCTTCGGCAACTCCTCCCTTCTGGTGACGGCAGCCCACGACAGCAGTTGTTTCCACAGCGATCGAGTGGAAGGCAGTGTGTACACAAGACTAGGGCACGGGCGACTCCGGCTAGGGCACAACAAGCACGGCAACACCACTGCTCCGGTGAGGTGAAATGCTACCCAGATGTCAATCGGCGCAGGGAGGAGATGGCGCGATGCTGCTCAGCGTGATTTGGGATCTCCGCGACAACCCAAAAGAAGGGCAGAAGAGGAGAGCAGTGGAGATCAAAAGGGCGTCGGCTGAGGCTAGGGCAGAGGAGCGGCGGCGGCTGTGAACCCAACTAGGGCACGGTCCTCTCCTCCTTTGGCCGTCACCTAGGGCAGAGGTGCGGCGGTGCTCGGGTGCAAGCTAGGGCAGAGGAAATCGGCGCAAGGAATGCGTCGGGTTGGAGAAATCACCGCGGCCGGCAACAGTTAGGGCAGATCGGTGCGAGGGGAAGAACCGCAAGGAACGGCGTCGGGGAAGAAAGAAAAAGAAAATAGAAGGGAAAATAAAATGGAAAGGAAAAGAAAAAGAAAAATAAACTTTTCCTCATTTAAATGGGTACCTTAAACAGGCTTTCCCGCACCCCGTTTTTATCCCCGTTAACTCGTCCGTACGAGCTCCGAAAAATTCCCGGAAAATTTCCAAAAATTCTGAAAAATTCCCTTATTAATATTCGCCTATTTTCGGTATTTTACATTCTCCCCCACTAATAAAAATTTGGTCCCCAAATTTCGTTATCTACCATCAACAAATACTAACAACAAGTAACGAGTATACATGCTGAACGGTAAATAAAATCACATATCTCAAATGAAAAATGGGGTATCGAGCTCGGATAGTATCCTCGAGCTCCCAAATAACCTTCTCGTCCAAATGATACTGTCATCCGACTTTAACCAGTCGAATAGTCTTGTTCCGTAACTAATGCTCTTTCCGGTCTAGAATCCGTACCGGAATCTCCTCATAGGTGACGTCAGGCTGAATAGAAACTGAGATATCTGTCAGCACATGTGTCGAGTCGGATATATACCTCATCAGCATAGACACCTGGAATACGTCGTGATCGCCCGCCAACGCTGGTGGTAGCACTAAACGATAAGCTACCGCTCCAACCCTTTCCAAGATCTGGAAAGGTCCAATGTATCGCAGGCTAACTTACCTCTGAGGCCAATTTCTTCACCCCTTTTCGTGGGTGAAATTCACAAAAATACCTGCTCGCAAATGGAGAACTTTAAAAGTCTCTGACTCCGGTCAGCATAACTCTTCTGGGAAGTGCGCTGATTTGGTTAATCGATCAACGATAACCCAAATCGCGGCATACTTCGTCGTGTCCTCGACAAACCCACCACAAAGTCCATAGTATTATGTTCTCATTTCCACTCAGGAAATAAAAATCCGCTGAAACAATCCGGCAGGTATCTGGTGCTCATCCTTCACCTTCTAACAGACAAGACATCTTGCTACAAAATCTGTGATGTCTTTCTTCACACTGTTCCGCCAATAGGAACGCTTCAAATCTCGATACATGTGGTTCCACCTGAATGGATCGCAAATCGAGAGCGATGAGTCTCATGAAGTAGCTCCTGCAAGACCAGATAAGACTGGGGTATGCATAATCTGCCTCGGAAGTATATAATACCCTCCTCGTCTCGTGTGAACTCGGTCTACTGCCCGGAAGCTATCTGACTGCAAATAAACTGCAAATACTGATCAACAGCCTAGGGCTCTCGGATCCTCGTCCTGATCGACGACTGAGCAACCATGGTAACCAGAATACCCTGCTCTGTCCGTCCCCACTCCTCAAGGCACAATTCGGAGAATCCCTAAATCAAGTCTGTGACCACCACTCGGTGGCAAGCTAAAGTCCCTCTGGACTTCCTGCTAAGTGTATCGGCAACCACATTAGCTCTCCTCGGGTAATAGCTAATGGTACAATCATAATCCTTCAGAAATTCCATCCATCTCCTCTGTCGGAGATTAAGTTCCTTCTAAGTAAACAGATATTTGAGACTCTTATGGTCAGTGAGAATCTCAAATGTAACGTCATATAAATAATGTCGCCAAATTTTCATGGCAAAAATAATGGCGACTAGCTCCAGATCATGTACAGGGTAGTTCTCCTCATACTCTTTCAACTGTCAAGAAGCATGGGATACTGCCCTGTCGTGCTGCATCAGAACAACGCTCAACCCTAAATAGATGTGACGGTATAGAGCATAAATCCGTCCTCTTCAAAAGGTAAAACCAAAATCGGAGCCGACACCAGTCTCCGCTTCAGCTCCTAGACGCTGGTCTTGTCATCCTCAGTCCAAGGAAACTTCACGCCTTTCCAGGACAGGCGTGTCAGTGACATAGCTATCCGAGAGAAACCCTCAACGTATCTCCGGAAATATCGAGCCAAAAAAAGGAAGTTGCGAGCCTCTTATATCGACTCCGTCTACTCCCAACGGTAACAACCTCGATCTCCTGTGGAACCACGGTATACTCCTACTGGTGACCGCGTGTCCTAATCATCATCACATAAGACGATCCAAATAAGCACTACTGATCATCACATATAGATGTTCTCGTCAAAACATCTCTAGATCTAAGCAAAGGTGGTGTACGTGACTCACCGCGGATCCGAAATAGATCACAACATCGTCAACAAAGACAATGGAAACTGATCCCAACATTCTAGGGATACCCAAATCATCGAGTCCATGATAACATCTAGGGCACTGCAAGCACTAATGGTAAAACCAAGACACATAATGTCCGTATCACAGACATTCCTAACCATAAGATCCTCAACAATAAATAGATCTGATCACCAACGATATAAATCACCAAAGAATATATCCTCCAGTGTGAGAGCAACGCTTCATCACACGAAACACCATATATGTAGGAGCAACGCTCTACTACAAGGAATCCTCCATATGTGGGAGCAACGCTCCACTCCAAATAATCCAAAATATATATCTACAACAAACATGGGAGCAATGCTCCGCTACAAGCAATCCGCAATATATGGAACGTTCCATCACAAAACAATCCCTAAATATGTGGGAGCTACGCTCTACCACAACAATCCAGACTATGTGAGAGCTACGCTCTACCACAACAATACATAAGTGCCCAAAACACCTAACTATCTAGCTAGAGACTGCACGAGATCTCTCTACCACAGATCACTGTGGGTAGCCTAGGGTATAACCACCCAGTAAGCAAATCAAATTCATAGTCAACTTTATCATCCTCCTAGTGGGTCGGTCACCCACTAATGGGAGAATTAGTTGACAGGGTAAAACAACCAATATCATAATGTAGACATTTAATATTCTACATTTAACATAGGTAGAATCATCATGATGCTACCAACCATACATCTGACACACATGCACACACAACATATGTACGATCGACATAATCCTCCAATTGATACACACCAAAAATACTCACATCATAGGTACAAATCACCGTGATACCTCCAACAATGTATACCGAACCCGTGTGCATATATCATCGTAGGTAAAATCAACAATACCCCTCAAACAACACTCACATGACAAATATACACATATGCCAAGAGCATAATCAACATATACTTCCAATAAGGCATACTAAAACCCAGGTGCATTCACAAATCACACATAATCAACAAGATACCTCAGATACCACACCAAACACATATGTACATATCACAACACTGATGTAGTCGACAAGATACTTCCAACATGACATTCACACCCATGTGCACATACCACTACACAGATTTAAATCAATAAGATACCTCCAATATGTCAATCAGACACGTACAACTAACTAAAAAGCTATAATCCACAAGGAACATACAATAACCATATCTAGATGTGAATACTCACACTTCCTGCAAATGAACTAACCATCAGAGAACTCCTACAACTCATTACAATCATATGTACACGAAACAAGGTTAGGGATAATCAACATATTTGACCCAATCAACCTGACATTCTGAAACGGTAGGGTCACCTTCTAAGTTATCCCACTAGGTACATACAGTCAAAAATTAAAGTCCACATGGAATAGGATACATCGATCCTCTATAGACTGACCCAAATCGACAATGGTATACTGTCAATTCAATCTTTTCCACGTCAGTACAAAACATGTACTCAAATGTGCTCTAAATACCATACTAAGCACAAATAACCCAACGATTCGAACCTCTAAAATAGAGTATGACTGTCCTCTACTGATCAAACCAACAAAACTAAATAAGTCATCTACTAACTAATCAAGAATACCTTAATCCTCCACAAACAACTAAGGTATATCAATATATGACTACCCAAATCAACAAGTGTAAATCAGACTTCTACTGACCAATCTAACAAGAGTAACCCAAAATTTACTGATGAAATTAACTAAGATAACATGGTATACTACTGGCTAGGTCAACATAAAGATATAGATACCATCCACTACCCAGCTAATAATAGCAGAGGCTGGTATGTGCCTCAATCTGCTAACCAACTAGTAATAACAGAAGCTAAAAACTACTGGTGTATGATATGATAAATCATCAGAAATTGTAGCCCTTAATCTCTACCAAGGTCTACCCTAATCAGTGATTTACCTAACACATAAAGTATATGCTATATCAACTAGACAGGTACTAATAAAGAATACAAATACATGTCATAGACTGTAATAGTGAACAAGGCATAAACTAATCAAAAAGGTAGGATATCATATACCAACATACCTCCTATAGCTTGGAGATGTCCTGCTGCTGCCAGGTCCCGAAAAGTCACATCGAGAAAATCAAATCACGAAATCCGAAACACCGAAAATAAGATTCGTAATCTGAGCTCTGATACCAAATAAATTGGTATCAGATAAATCTCAAAATCCAGAACACATAGCAAGTATCGTATACCTGCTCTGATACCACTAAATTGTCACGCCCCGGAGGAATCTCTGTCCGAAGAAATTTCGGCAGCATCTCCCCTGTACGGCGGACAATCTGAAACTTTTCTACAAGCACTATATACCTCAGCCACATGCGGCTGGAATAATAACAATAAAAGAAAACAAACACCACGCAGTTAATAATAAAGCAGCCCACTCGGCTGTACCAAAACCAAAACACAACGGAAAACGATAGAAACCATATACAAACCAAACACAAAACTGCTAGCCGGCTAGGCTTACACAACCAACAACAAATACAAAATACCACATAACGACATCAATACTCCAAAAAACAAAACCGGAGTACAAAGCTAACAAACTGATACATAAACAAACAAAACATACGTGAAATCGATAAGTCCTCTGATGTGACGTGGGGACCAGCAGACAGGATACTCCAAGCGACACCAAAACCAAACCTGGTACCTGAAAAAGATAGTATCAACGGGGGTGAGTTCAACAACTCAGCGATTACCAATGGACATGGGTAGTAAGATATATCTAACAGCAACAATCATGGAATACAGCTTCCTAATCATATATAGGGAATACGCAAAACTGAAAGGTAACTGAGGAAGTTGTACTCACCAGGAACTCCTATCCAGACAAAAAGGTCGTCAAACCGAAAGTCTCAATAATCCTGTATGCAGGTCAAAAGTATGTATCCAACCAAAATGCAGCAACCAAATGCAGCAAAACACAATCATAAAAATATAAATGCATCAATGCATATGATGCTAATGATGCGTCCTGGTCACCCCTGACGCCAGTCAGTCATCTCACACACAAATGGTGAGCCCGAGTGGGTAGGGCTGTGACAACCGTGCACTCTGTCGTCACTACTCCTGATGAGTGACCGAGTGGACGGGATGCTGTCGGAGTACTCCTGTCCTGTGACCCCAAATCATAAATGGGGGAGCTCAATGCTCTCATCTCCCGGTACACGATGACGGGGAGGATATCTCTCGGCCACTACCGAGTCTCCGACCAACGAGCCAAACGAGTCCACCGTCACGGCTACTACGCTACACTACATGCCGGAGCCAAACAGAGCGAATCGATCACGGCTACCACTGGTCATATGACCAACGGAGCTAAACAGTAGAACCGCCACACACCGCACGATATACCACTAAACCATGAGTGGGGGTGTATGCAGTACAAATGGCGATGGGCTCAACCATAGTGGAGCCGATAATCGCACAAAGGATGCAATCATGATGCATGTCACTACGCATAACAAAAACGATCAACAAACCATATCCATATATACAAAATGGGTCCGAAAAGCGATGGTCACATACCAAAATCTATAGTACATGGTCGATAGAATATCAAAAAATTATGTCCTGAACATAATAAGTATGGAATATCCTGATCAGCATAGAAAAATCCATATATACATAATATGGGTACCACAGTATCAGTAGGTAAATCCACGGATCTAGGGCTTACAGGTCCTCTATGGTATAGCAACCTAGATCCTAAACATATCTCCTTCCATAACATATGTACCAACAATATGCACATATCAAGAACCAAGGTCTAGGTACACGAATCATATATGATATACAAATAGAGGTACACAAGCCAGTCATGGCATAAAACCTAAGTATCAGACAATCTCGATACACATGACTGAAACCAAAAGTCCAGAACCTAGTACTAACCTCAGTAAAACATGGTATGTCACTTATTCTAGAAACTAAGATACTCATGGTAATACAGTACTCATGGCAATAAATCACATGATATAAGCACGGATACGTCACAGGCGATAAACCTAACATGCTATGGATATCAAACAATGACATACCAAAGACAACATGTTCATTGCTTATAGTTATAAAATACTATGCATATCCAAAGACAATATCATAAAAGATAAGTCAAGAGGTACCCGCCTCCAATGTAGATCGAGCTAATCAACCTCTACGTCGATGTGCTCGTTCTGAATCTGAATCCTGTAATAATCGTACATGTATAGTTTTATTTAGCTAAATTCAAATGAATTAAATAGCTAAAGAAAATGTCCAACCTACTTAGGGAGAACCCTAATCAACATAAACATAATTCCACTAATTAGGAATCCTTATAGTAATATACCAAAATCTACATCTACATTACTGTTGTAGTTAAAAGGATCTTTACCTGACCTTCTTCTCCGACGATGACAGCAAGCAACAGTAGCTGAAACTGGTGAAGTTGCTGTCCACCAAACCATATACTCTAAATTAGCAATCCCACACTCAACCAGATACACAAACCAACCATTCCACATCCACTTACCTAAATCAGTAGTCAAGGCTGGTGATCACCTCAAACTCGGCCGCAAGGTGCGTGAGGGAAGCTTAGCTCCGTGAGTATGAGCAAGGACAGAGGGATGAGGTCAGTAACAGATCCCCAATTTCCTTCGGCAACTCCTCCCTTCTGGTGACGGCAGCCCACGACAGCAGTTGTTTCCACAGCGATCGAGTGGAAGGCAGTGTGTACACAAGACTAGGGCACGGGCGACTCCGGCTAGGGCACAACAAGCACGGCAACACCACTGCTCCGGTGAGGTGAAATGCTACCCAAATGTCAATCGGCGCAGGGAGGAGATGGCGCGATGCTGCTCAGCGTGATTTGGGATCTCCGTGACAACCCAAAAGAAGGGCAGAAGAGGAGAGCAGTGGAGATCAAAAGGGCGTCGGCTGAGGCTAGGGCAAAGGAGCGGCGGCGGCTGTGAACCCAACTAGGGCACGGTCCTCTCCTCCTTTGGCCGTCACCTAGGGCAGAGGTGCGGCGGTGCTCGGGTGCAAGCTAGGGCAGAGGAAATCGGCGCAAGGAATGCGTCGGGTTGGAGAAATCACCGCGGCCGGCAACAGTTAGGGCAGATCGGTGCGAGGGGAAGAACCGCAAGGAACGGCGTCGGGGAAGAAAGAAAAAGAAAATAGAAGGGAAAAGAAAATGGAAAGGAAAAGAAAAAGAAAAATAAACTTTTCCTCATTTAAATGGGTACCTTAAACAGGTTTTCCCGCACCCTGTTTTTATCCCCGTTAACTCGTCCGTACGAGCTCCGAAAAATTCCCGAAAAATTTTCAAAAATTTCGAAAAATTCCCTTATTAATATTCGCCTATTTTCGATATTTTACAATCATCTTCGGCTCATTTATCCCTTTCGAAGAGAAATTTAAAGTTGAAATAAGGATTGCACGAGATTAAATTGTCCCGTTCAAATGTTTACAATTTATCAACTATCAATGATCTTTGAGTCGAAAATTAAAAAAAATAGTCTTCAAATTTTAATTATTAGAAATTAACTTATAACTAAAATTTTGTTTTTTTATAATCTAAATATTCAATTTTTCGAACCTATTAATCCTGGATATCATTCATTCGGTCCTATAAAAATTTCTTACCGATTATCAGGATAAATCAGGAAGTACTCATAAAGAATCATCCAAATGATCAATATTTTTAGGCCCGCTTCTTACCGGAGAAAAAACCTCCTACAATACACCGTAGTTAATATTTAAACCTTAAATTCTTTACTTATCTATTAGATACCTAATCATTACAACCGGGGCTACATAACTAAAGTTTAGAAGACGATACAAACGTGAGTTTTTTCCATTATATGGATTAATTAAAAGCGTTAATTGATTAAGTTTGAAACCGAAATGGTTTAAGAAAATCAATTATATTTTTGGTAAAATTGTAAATTAAGACAATTCACACCTTATTTTTTTCCAATCGAATTCAAACTTAAATAATAATCAATTTGGTTCATACCCAAGTTCTTAATGATTAAATTTTAAGACCTAAATTATGATTAAATCACATGAACATTTGTAGATTTAGGGTGGAACAATTGGAGAAATAAGTATTTAATCAAAAGAGTTTGATCAAATTAAGTTTCCTTGTAAAAACTAGATTTGGTCAAATATGTTGATTAATTGATCACACTTGATATTATTCCCTATCTCTCACTATGACACTTGTTTGAAGTCAATTCTTACCATTAATGTCAGTAATTTTGCACTTTACCACTTCATATTTATTTATTTGCAATTAAAATAATTCCTTTTGCAAAATATTTTATAGTGATATAAAATTGACATGGTAAACTTTGTGATCAATTATTTGTATGCAAATCTGTATTGTAATTTAGGACAATGCATGAGACATTGCATTGAGTTTTTTTTTAATTTGATAATTTAATTTGCCCAAATGAGATGAAGTATCTTAATAAGCTATGTTAAGGACACTTATTGTATCTTGTTTGATGAATTTAAGTGTACAAATATTAGCAATATTTCTTTAATTAATTCCCTTAATATGAACCATTATTAAGGGAATTAATAATAGGACCCATGGGGTTGTGGTGTAACAATAAAGACATTCAGTTGTTTTTTGTTCAATTTTCAATTACGATTATTATAAAAAAATCTCCTCTAAATAAAACTTACGATTAATCATTAGTAAGTATTCAAATTTTCTTTTCTAAGACCAATAACCAATAGCTAAACATATTGTTATAGATTCAATACTTATTACAATTTTGATCAACATCTACAAAAATTTAATACAACAATAACAACCAAGCCTTTTCCCACTAGGTGGGTTCGACTGTATGAATCCTTTTACGCCATTGAGCTCTATCTCCTATTATATCATCATCTATATTTAAATAAATTTTATCTTGTTTTATTGTTGCTAACCAAGTCTTTTTTGGTCGTCCTCTTCCTCGTTTGATGTGCATGTTTATCATAGTTTCACATCGCCTAACTGGAGCATTTATTGGTCGTCTAAGTACATGTCCGTACCATCGTAAATGTGTCTCTCGGAGTTTGTCCTCAATAGATGCAACTCCGACTTTCTCTCTAATGTTCTCATTCCTTATTTTGTCCATCTTCGTATGTCCACACATCCACCTTAACATCCTCATCTCTGCAACTCTCATCTTATGCTCATGTGCTCGAGTCATAGCCCAACATTCAGCTCTATATAACATAGCAGGTCTAACTGCGGTTTTATAGAACTTACCTTTAAGTTTAAGAGGTATTTTACGGTCACATAAAACACCCGACGCTCCCCTCCATTTCATCCATCCTGCTTGTATTCTATGTAAGACATCTCTCTCAATCCCTCCATCATTTTGTAAAAATGATCCTAAATATTTAAATCTCTCGGTTCCGGGCAACTCATCCTCTCCTATCTTAACAATTGTTTCATTACTTCTAATATTGCTAAATTTAAATTTCATATATTCTGTCTTTAATCTACTAAGCTTAAAGCATTTCCCTTCTAGTGTTTCCCTCCAAGATTCTAGCTTAGCATTTACTCCTTCACGTGTCTCATCTACCAAAATAATATCATCTGCAAACAACATGCACCACGGTACTGTGTCTTGAATGTGCATCGTAAGTTCGTCCATAATTAGTGTAAAAAGATAGGGGCTTAGGGTTGATCCTTGATGTAACCATATCTTTATTGGAAATGCTTCAGTTACTCCGTCTGAAGTCTTTACTCTAGTCGTTACATCCTCATACATATCCTTAATTAGTTCAATATATATTACGCTAATACCTCTCTTTTCTAAAATTCTCCATATAATTTCTCTTGAGACTCTATCATAAGCTTTTTCTAAGTCAATGAATACCATGTGCAGATGTTGTTTTTGCTCTCGATATTTTTCAATTAATTGTCTAAGGAGATGTATAGCTTCTATTATCGACCTTCCAAACATGAATCCAAATTGATTTTCTGTCACTGTGGTCTCCTTCCTTAATCTTTTTTCTATTACTTTTTCCCAAAGTTTCATAGTATGACTCATTAGTTTAATACCCCTATAGTTTGTACAATTTTGTATGTCTCCCTTGTTCTTATATAAGGGAACTAGAGTACTTATCCTCCATTGATCAGACGATCTTTTCATTTTCAATATCATGTTAAATAATTTTGTAAGTCATTCAATACCTTGTTTCCCTAAGCACTTCCATACCTCTATCGGAATATCATCTGGTCCAACGGCTTTTCCATTGTACATATCATTTAAAGTTTGTTTTACTTCTGAAGTTTGAATTCTACGATAAAAATTAAAATTTCTATGCTCATTTGACCTAATTAAATTACCTAAGTTAAGTTGGTCACCTAAACGTTCATTAAAAAGTTGATGAAAATACCTCTTCCACCGCTCTTTTATTTCTCCATCATTTACTAATACCCTATTACATTTATCTTTAATACATTTTATTTGGCTAAGATCTCTTGTTTTTCTTTCTCTCACTTTAGTTATTCTATAAATGTCTCTTTCCCCTTCTTTTGTATCCAATTTTTGATATAAGCGTTCAAAAGTTTCATTTTTTGCTTCACTCACTACTTTCTTAGCTTCTTTCTTGGCTATTGTATATTTTTTTAAGTTTTTCTCGTTCTTACAAATATATAATTCCTTATAAGCTATTCGTTTTTCCTTCACTTTCTCTTGTACTTTCTCATTCCACCACCAAGATTCTTTACTTAGTGGTGCATGTCCCTTTGACTCACCGAGTACACTCTTAGCTACTATTTTCAACTTTGATACCATCTTATCCTATGTTGTATTAGAGTCATCGTATATTTCACCTAATGCTTGTACTTCTACCTTCTCCTTAAATATATTTTGTTTCCCATCCTTTAACTTCCACCACTTAATTCTAGGAATTGTATATATTTTCTTTCTATTGATACTATGTTTGAGGCGTATATCCAACACTACTACCCTATGTTGGGTAGTTAAGCTTTCTCTAGGGATGACTTTGCAATCTTTACAAATCTTTCTATCCTTCTTCCTAACCATAAGAAAGTCAATTTGTGATTTATTATTCCCACTTTTGAATGTGACTAAGTGTTCTTCTCTTTTCTTAAAAAATGTATTAGCTAATATAAGGTCATATGCTATCGCAAAATCTAATATAATTTTCCCTTCCTCATTCCTCGTTCCAAACTCATAACTCCCATGTACTCTCTCATATTCCTCATTTTTCACTCCGACATGCCCATTTAGATCACCTCCTATTAAAATCATTTCATTCGGTGGAATATTTTGTAATATTTCATCTAAGTCCTCCCAAAACCTTGATTTGGTAGCTTCATCTAATCCTACTTGTGGTGCATATACGTTAATTATGTTCATAGTTTCTTTCGCCACTATTATCTTAAGGGCTATAATTCTATCCCCTTTTCTAACTATTCCTACAACTTCATCCTTTAACAAACTATCTATAATGATACCCACTCAATTTCTTGTTTTACTCTTTCTAGTGTACCATAACTTAAAACCCGAGTTCTCTATCATCTTTTCCTTCTCGCCTATCCATTTTGTCTCTTGTACACACAAAATACTAATTTTTCTCCTAATCATCATATCTACTACCTCCATTGATTTACCAGTGAGAGTTCCTATATTCCATGTTCCAAATCTTAGATTATTAGTTTTCCTATCATATTTGTTCTTATCTAACCTATGGTGTGAGAACTTTTGCTTATTTAACTGTAAAATACCGAAAATAGGCGAATATTAATAAGGAAATTTTCCGGAATTTTTGGAAATTTTCGGGAATTTTTCGGAGCTCGTACGGACAAGTTAACGGGGATAAAAACGGGGTCCGGAAAAGCTTGTTTAGGCTATACCCTGTTTTAATGAGGAAAAGTTTTATTTTCTTTAACTTTTTATTTTCTTATTCTTTTTCTTTTTCTCTTATTCCTCTCGCGCGCCCTAACCTTTCTCTTCGCTCGGCGATTTCTCCTCTCAGCCCTAGCATCTCCGTCGTCGCCGCTCTTCTCTTCTCCTCCGTCCCTGCCCAAGCGCCGGCGAGCGCGAGCCACTGCCGGTCGAGCCACCCTCTTGATTCTTTCCTCCTCTGGCGCTGCCCTCTTGTGCGACACCAAGCCACTGCAGCCTGCGCCCTAGTCGCCGGCGACGCACGGAGCAGCGCCGCATTCCCCGGTGCCTAGCGCCGACAGCCGGCTGCCTTTCCTGTGCCGACCCTTCATCTCTTCCTGCGTCGCTATCTGAGTGCTGTCGCCAGTCACTTGAGTAGCGCCGGCCACCCCCGATCGCCGGCACCCGAGTACCACTGCTTGTGTTCTCCCGTATCCTGGCACTGAAGCCGACCACCCAGTGCCGAGGCCCTTTTCCTCTTTGGAGCTCTGTGCCGACGCCGACCCACCTTCACCGGCCACCAGGTTCTGCCGAGCCCTAGTCTTGATTTTCTTCTTGATTCCTTTGATTACAGCACTAAGGGTTTGTTCTACCAGGATTTTGTGCTGTGGAGTACTTGATTTCCCAGCGCTAATCCTCTCCGGCAGTAAATTGCCTTGGCTGTGATTGAAGGTGAGGTGCACAGATTTATCTAGAATTATGTTATCATTAATGTGATGATTTCTTAAGCTCTATTTTGATATAGATAGTGAACCGCAGGTTATTTCTTGGGTTCCAACAACTACCTATGTTCCGGCAGCAACGTTACCGGTTGAGGTTTCAGAATTAGGTAAGTGGAGGAGGTAATTTTGAATACAAACTAGATTTAATTCTAGCTGTGAAAAGGATAGGGTTATTGGGGCGATAAGAAATGATTAGGGTTAAGGAACTAACCCTAGTGGACCAATTGATTTTTATTTAGTTAAGGTTCGTTAATTGTGTTGGATGGATTAGTTGGATCCAATTTATAACTTCTTAAATTGGATTAGAATTTAATTTGGCTAATTTTGGAATGATAGAAATAGCTAAACTAGACATTATGTTTGCTATACAGGACCTTGACGCGAGACGAGTATCTCGACGTCGGATTTGGACTGATTGGACTTTTCCTATTGGAGGCGGGTACTTTTGACTTATGTCATTTGATATACATAGTAGTGAATTTAACAAGTTGCATTAATTATGTCCTTTATTTGTTTCGGTTAGTCACTACCCATTATCTGATACATGATTGATTGATTGCTTGATTTGCATCCCATGTATACTTTATTTGTTTATACATGCTTATAGGGGGTAGTGATATACCATGCTTCACCATGTTCCGGACCTAGGTTTTTATACCTTCTGTGTACCTTTGATTCGATATGATTCGTTGACCTAGGGTGCACTTTTCTATATATATGGATTAGGTCAGGATGTTTTTATGGTTATTGCCATGCACCATATGCATGTGTGATAGTTCACTCCATTATTGTTGAGCACATCGCCAGTTACATGGATCTGCACACACCACCACTCATGGGTTAGTGGTCGATTCAGGCAGTGTGTGTTGCAGCAGGGACTTTGTTTGGCTCCGTTGGTCCGCTCATGGGTAGCGTGATGCAACGTGTTAGCCGGTAGGGATTCCTCCCCGTCATCGTGTACCGGGAGTTGAGAGCATTGCGCTCCCCCATTTATGATTTGGGGTAGGAGGATAGGTGTACTCCGACAGCATCCCGTCCACTCGGTCACTCATCAGGAGTAGTGACGACAGAGTGCACGGTTGTCACAGCCCTACCCACTCGGCCTCACTATTGTGTGAGATGATCGACTGACGTCAGGGGTGACCAGGACGCATCATTGGCATCATATGCATGATGCATTTATTGCTTGTGTTTGTGTTTGCTACATTTATATGCTGCATATTGTTTGGATACCTATGTTTGACATGCATACAGGATTTCCTTATCCCTCGGACTGTTTGACCTTATACTCAGGACCTGGTTAGTACAGTATTCTCCTGTTTACTTCAGATGCATTTTTATCTTTCTTATCAGGAGACTGTACGCATGATTAGTGCTAGGTGTTGTTTCCCTACTTTGTATATCAGTTGTACCTGCTGAGTGTTGGACTCACCCCGCCTCCATTGTTGTTATATTTCAGGATGATGCTGTCAGGAGAGAGTTCCAGTTGCTAGTCCCCTGCAGACCACCCGCTGTAGTTGTCTTTTGGTTTTGTTTTGTTTCTTATTTGACTATGTTTTGGACTTAGTCTTATGTTGGTTTTACTTATGGATTGTGTATGGATTCTTATCGTTGATGGTTTTGGTATGAGTTGGTTTTATTCTACTACATGCCTGCTTGGACGGCAGAAGAGGTGAGTTCGTCGGATTTGAGCTTTACGAGTGTAGTGGAGTAGGGTTGATTTCGAGTCAGGGTATTATCTTTCTGTTTACTTATATAAACTGCGTGGTGATGGTTTATTTTGTTGTTATTATTCCAGCCGCATGTGGCTGAGGTATTTAGTGCTTGTAGAAAAGTTTCAGATTGTCCACCGTACAGGGGAGATACTACCGAAATTTTCTCGGACAGGGACTCCTCTGGGGCGTGACATTAACACTACACCCAAATTCTCATGGAGATGTAGCGGTCCTTGCTGAGACGTTACAGTCGGACCCTGTAGTGCGAATTCTTGCATATTTATCACTACACCCGAGTTCTAGAGATGTAGCGGTCCTTGCCGAGACGTTACAGTCAAACTCTGCAACGCGTTCCTTCCGGGGAACAACCTAGCATTAGCACAATAGTTTAATTGATTCATTCATTGAATATTTGTCATAGTTTGACGCTGGCTGGCAACCTAACGTAACCCTCCTCCTTTATCCGGGCTTGGAACCGGCTATGACTGATCATCATGGGCGGAGTTATCTACAAAAATTTAATATATATTTTTAATTTAGATAACTTTATTTGTTAATGGGGATAATTTATCTTAATTGATATATATATATATATATAAAGAAAGATAGCTCACGTTTAAGATTAATCGGGTTTGAATGATTTAACAAAAAAAAAAAAAAGTGTCACTACCTTAATGCAAAGTCATTTGGAGGCATAAATTTAAGGTTAATCCTCAATGAATGGACCGAACAACATAGAATGTAATAGAATGAGATGTTTAAGTAGTCTAAGGGTTTTCATGTTAAAGAAAATAATCCACATTTACCCTAAACTAACTAAGACCGAGTTTAAAAGTTAATACGAAATTAATGAGACTTTGAATATTAAATAATGATACGAGTTTATCGTGTATGAACATAGCTAATGATCATTTAAAATATAAACGATAATGACATTAATGTTTAAAAATTTTCTTCTAAGGTTAGGAAAAGTTTAAAAAAAAACTCATAAATGTCGAAAAAAAAAAATGGAACAGAGCTAGAAGAAGCAGAGCTTGATCTGAAAATTGTAGAATTTGATGAAGCAGCAGCTCAGAGCAAGGAGGCGAGAGCGAGGCAATTGCTGGCCATCTTGGTGAGCAATTTGTCGGCGGCGGCCTGTGGCGACCGCGCATTCATCTCCGAGAAACTGTCCTCGCAGGTGGAGAAGTCGGTGACCAGTGCACTGAGCATGCTGTTCATCGTCCCCTTGTCCTGCGCCTTCACCGCTATCCTCGCGCCGTTCAGGTTGTCCAGCGCGTCATCGTAGCTGCCACTGCACACCTGCAGGTTGCTCGCCGTCTGATAGTTCATCCCGGGACTCACCACCGCCGCATGCCCCGCAACCACCTTCGCCACCTTCACCGACTTCTGGCACGCCTTCATCTGCAGGCTCAGCGCACTCAACGCTACGTGGATCGGCGGTGGCCCGCCAGGGGACAAACTGACAACAAGCACCCATCGGGGTAGTCAATTTTGGTGGCAAAAGATGAATATGTTCGTCATCAACGCCCCCACCAATCCATCCCAGAATCAACACGGAGGAGGTAAATCACAGGCGACTACTAACATTTGGAATAGTGACTAGCACATAAGGAAGATATTTACCTCGACTTTACCAAGATTCGAACCTCAGATCTCATGATGACAACATCTCATATGCTAGCATCTAGACTCGTCCAAGGGGAAGCAATAGTCAATCTTGTGGCAAAAGGTGAAATCGCTCGCCCTCAGCGCCCCCGCCGCACCCGACCCAAGGCCATCACGAGGGAGGTAAATCACAGCATCCTGAGTGAGTATGTGGTAGATGGGGTGAGTTGCACAGGGACCGGGGATTTACGTCCCGACTACCCTGAGTTTCGACCCCGCGACCTCATGTGGCAAGCATCCCACCACATACCAACTCGGATGACCTGTGGGGTCGAAACAATAGTCAATCTTGCTGCATAGGAAGGTGATCGCATCATTAGAGATGCGGCAGTCATGGATGATGGATGCCAGCAGGAGCTGCCGCCGCCGGCGTGGGTCCGAGCGGGGCTTGGACGGCATCGGGCCTCCGCCATTGGGAATGGCGTGGTCGGGAAGGGCGATGGAATCGGAGACATTCCGAGCAACACAAAAGGCGCTGGCAGCAGGCAAGGCGGAGATGAGGCAGAGAAAAGCAAGAAGGCGGATAGGGAGCTCCGGCGTCACTGTGGCGGGAAATAATAAGGCCGTTGGATTGGTGAATTGTAGCAGTTGTTGACCGTTTATGAACTGTAAACCGGTCGCTGCTTTAAATTTAGGCATTTTCGTATGACCAACAATTATTTTTGAGTTTCTAAATTTAGTATTCAACTAATGAACGAGTAAGAAAATCTTTTACTAATTGCATATGACCGAACCCATAGATTTAACTGATTCACTCGATCAATTTAATCTATTTAAAATAGAAAAAGGTCGACAATTTTCTGTAGAAATGTTTATAGTCATATATAGAGTAATTCTAAAAACAAAACAGAGCATTGGAAAATATAGGGGAGCATACGAATACAAACAAAGCCAGTCAACATTGAACTAAATGAAAATTCCAAGCCTCAAGAAAGACATAAAAACAAGTTTCATATGCCAATCACCATTTCTTAAAAGTCCCTAGCTTGTACAAATCCACATTTCCAAACAATGAAGCTTACCAAATCAACTCATATAGAAGTCAGTTGGAAGAGATAGGATCAACAATGCATTATCGCTTTGGCGGCTTCTCATCATCATCATCGTCGTCATCTTCATCATCTGAATCATCCCTATCAGAGTGTTTCCTCTTCGAGGATGGGCCATCGTTTACAGAGTCAAAGCCTCCAACGTCTGCATAATCATCTTCAACAAAAGCCTTGTCCTCATCTTCTTCATCAGCTGCCTGCACAAGATGTTCAGTTCCGAGCCCCTCCTGAAAATAAACAGCAAGCAGAACAATCCAAAAATGCTAATGTATCATCATTTTCAGAGGAACTGAAGAACAACTGTCTACAAACTAAAAAGGAATCAACACTTAGGTAAGCAACCCTACATCCTCCTTTGACCTAAATTTGCCTTTCTTTTCTTTTTATTTCAATGGAAAAGGCAAATTTCAGTTTACTGATTCAGGACAAGTCGAAAACAATAACCATAAAAGGGTAGATAGTAAGGAAGAACAATGGACATAGCATCATAGTATGAACCACAAGACAACTTGGAACAACCCATGCAGAAGGATGGCAATTATAGTGCTGAATATTTCAGGAAGCAAGATGAAAGTATGAAATGGAATCAGATGCTCAAAGTTCAGGATGAGCAACAGAAATTCCAACCACTGCAGGACATCCAAAAGAAACAATGAAATCTGGAATTTACAACATAAAGATCTAAATTTACTAAAGAGAATGGAAAGATTGCTAACGGAGTATCAATAGTTCTTTAAAAATAAGCATGAAAAGGAGAGATTAAATAGCAGGGATAACAAATTGTCACCAACTCAGTATAATTAGGTCAGCTAGTTTCAGCACACTATGTCACAGCAGGGAAAAAAAATTGTAAAACAATTTCGAGTTTTGTTGAAAGAAAACACAAGCAACAAAAAAGTTATCCTGATTTAACCATCCTAACTTCTAACCGGAAACAGATTACGGCATATAATCTGCGGAAAGAAATTGAGAAAAAAATAGTTTTTCACGCAAAAGAAGAAGAATATTTGTAACAAATAGTTCTTCAAACAAATAGTTAGAAGAATTAAGATCAGCAGTGCATATTTGTAAAGAGATTCTTCGAGAGGAGTGCAAATACACCGACGAGACTATTGAGCATAAGCTGCGTAGAAATTTCTAGAACAGAGAATAGGTTGGTTTCGTTATACGATTAGATGGAAAACTAGGAACCGATTCCAGATCTGGAAATTTTGAACAAAAAACACACAAGTAATCAACTAGTAGGCACTGAAGCGAGATCGAGCAATTAATCTATGTCAAGAAGCAGAAGGATTAGCAGATCAGAGAGGTCGAGTAAGGAGCATACCTCTGGTTCCTCGTCGTCATCATCGTCGTCGTTGTCGTCGTCGTCCCCATCACCGCCTTCGCCACCTTCGTCCTCGTCCTCGTCCTCAGCATCGTCGTCTTCCACTACATGCGCTGGGGGGCGAAATCCCTGAGGCGTGACCTCCTCTACATCGTCATCGTCGTCGTCGTCGTCGTCGTCGTCGTCACCCACATCGTCCTCATCGTCCTCGTCGTCATCTTCCTCTCCTTCGACGTTTCCGTCATCATCGACGTCATCCAGATCTTCAATCTCCTCCAGCTCGTCCTCGTCCTCCACTTCGTCCTCACCGACCTCGTAACCTTCATCCTTTCCATTCGCCGACTTGATTTCCTCCCCCTTCTGCTCCTTCTTCCCCACCTCCCTCTCCTCCGCCGCCGGCACCAGCGCTCCTGCCTTCATCGCCTCCCGTGGGCAAAAAATTCCACCGAAAAATATACGAAAATCGAGAATTAAACCTGAAAAAATTGAGGGAAGAAGAATCGATGGGCAAGGGAGGAGGAAGAGAGAGAGAGGGCAGTGTTTCCCGGAGAACACCTGCAACCGGCAGCAGGGAAGATTCTGACCGTTAATTCAGGGGACTTGACGCGGCTCGGTGACGTGGAGATTGATCTGGCCGATGAGACTGGAGCCGGGGGCGTTGGGCTTCCGGTATGATGTGATGGCGTCACCACCCGGAACTTAGTGACCCATGGAGAACTAGGGCTGACGCCACCAACAGAGGCGGCGGAAAGGATAACGATGCCACTTGCGGAGGAGTGGTGGCTCACGGAGTAGAGTTAGCTGTTACATCCACCGTGGTTAGAGCTCCTCGTTGCCATATCCGCCAACGTCAACCATAAAAATCCTCCTATACCTCTCCATTATTAAAAAAAAATCTTTCAAACTACTCTTTTATGCTTTCATATGTTTCATGGTCTCACATTTTCTAACAAATTATTATTATTATTTACTATTTAATTATTTTTAAAAAAACTAAATTTAACAAACCCCCAAGAAGATAAAGTCCTTCTTGCCGGAGGAAGCTTTTATGGAACCACCTCAGTAATGACATCTCAAAAAAAGACTTCTGCTGTAGATAATTTTTAGGGTATGTTTGATTTAAATTATCATATATAATTTTAATTATGTGATTATCAGGTAATATAATTAAGATTATGAACAATAAAATATAATCAAGTATGGTTTGGTTTAACTTAGGTAATGTAATAAAAACTTATTTATTTGAATGTTTTAATGAATATCCTAGTTTAATATTTTACTGTATTACCCTAAGTTACCAAATCAACTATACTTATTATTATTATTATTATTATTATTTAATTTTTTTATGTTTTTTTACTTTTTTTCTGTATATTTTTTTACGTTTTTATGTGTTTTTTTTATTTTTTTAATGTTTTTTATATTTTTATTTTTTATTTTTTTTATTTTTTATAATTTTTATTTATTTATTTATTTTATTTAATTTTTTTATTTTTTAAATATTTTTTTAAAAAAAAATATTTTTAATTTTAAATTTTTTTTATTTTTTAGATTTTTTTTATTTTTAATTTTTTATTTTTAAAATTATTTATTTTTAAAAAATTTTAAATTTGTAATTTTTTTAAACATTTTTTTATTTTTCATGTTTTTTCTCATTTTTTTCACGTTTTTTCTTATCGGAGGGTATTTTTGATAAAAAAAATCGTTAACTCCGGAATCAAGAAAAACCTTAGGGTGTGTTTGGTACGCGCGTTTTTCATTTTCATTTTCTGAAAAACGTAGGGTGCGTTTGGTTTGCACCATTTTCATTTTCATTTTCTGGAAAACGCACGTTTTCTAGAAAACAGAAAACGACTTTTTGTCATTCTCTGTTTTTCTAAAAAACGATAGCCAATTTTTTAGAAAACGTGCGCGAAAAACGCAAACCAAACACCGTTTTTCAGAAAACGCGCATTTTCCAGAAAATGAAAATGGAAAACGCGCGTACCAAACGCCCCCGTACTTTTTCTGAAAAATAGTGTTTGGTTTGCATTTTTCGTGCCTGTTTTCTAAAAAAATAGATAGCGTTTTCTAGAAAAATAGAGAATGACAAAAAGTCATTTTCTGTTTTCTAGAAAACGTGCGTTTTTCAGAAAATGAAAATGAAAAACACGCATACCAAACGTACCCTTAGTTTTCTAAAGTTTTCTGATTCCGGGTTGCATGACTCTTTTGCTGACGTGTCAGGCATGGAACATTATTCAAGAATCATCGATTACCTAAACCAAACAAGATTTTCGTTGATAACCTTGGATGGATAACCAAGATTATTAAGGATAACCCCGAACGAAACTCACCCTTAGTGTCGTCTGGGCACATGTATTTGAAAGTATTAATAATATTTTATTTCGACCATGATTTCGTATGGTTGATATTTGGTTTTGATAGTCATTTTTAACCGGTGTAAAATATAGAGATCAGATTTTTTTTTATATCCATATTTTTTTATTAGAAGATAGATCATATGGATTATAATTGGATTGTAATCGTGATCCGATCACAATTAATTACGATCCTTCTCTAGGTTCACTATCTCTCCATGTTATAATTTGTGTCGAAGCAGGTGTTTGGAGGTCGCCCAAAAGCTACTCCTTGCTCGGGGGCATAGCAACCTGACGACTTGCGCACCATCAGTAGCCTCCGACCATTTGTCCTGATCCAAATTATAATCTCGAGGATGAGAAACTCAAAAAGAGATCGCAATTAATTATAGTCGGATCGAGACCATGATCCAATTATAATTCCATATGATCCATTCTGGTTCACAACAATATGAATAAGGAGATCTAGTCTTGTAAAACATGGTATTTGACCTTTTTAAAAAAAGTAGATCCGTTACCTTAATGATCCCCCTAGTGTCGGTCCCACGGATATGGAGGGAGGTTCATGCAGGTACACAGGTCATAGGCGCATGGCGGGGTAAACCCCAGGTCATCAGTTCCTGAGAATCGACCCCTGACCATTTCGCCAGAGATACTATGTGCCTATCGTCTGCGGGCGGTATTTGACCTTTTTAAACCATCGATGTTACATTGCTCTAATATTTCTGGTTATTATAATTTTTAAAAAAATATTTTATTTTTGACATATATAAGAAAAATAAGTAGCGTTCTAAGGAAATTTTGAATGATTTGAAATTCCTCCCCTTAATTAATACCTTTCTTGAAAGATTTTGAAAACAATATTAAAAAGATTTAAAAATTTTTTGAAAATACGTTTCAAGATAAAAATGTTTTAAAGATAGGAAATTTTAAAATTAATTTTGAAAAGTTTTTTAAGAATAGATTTTTAACTAAAATTAATACTTGTAAGAATAAAGAATCGGGTAAAATAAAAGTATAAGTATGCAACCTAGAATTTATGGGTCATCTGAAATGATAAATGGTAGTATACTTATCACATGAGGTCGTGAGGTTAGACCGTAGGATTGTCGTAAATCTTCGGACCCTGTGCAACTCATCCCACCACCACTTGTCCTCTCGACTGCCGTGATTTATCTCTCTCGTGATGACCTGGGGGCGGGGTGCGATGGAGACGCTGGGGGCAAATAATTTCACCTTTTGCCACATGATTAAAAATACTTAATTTTTTTAGCATCTCGTTTATTTTAAATTTTCAAATGTGGTAGTCTTATATAGTTTGAGAGATACATAATTTATATAATGTAAAATTATATAGGAGTGAGTCTATCACTTTTAGTAAGTTTATCAACTAGTATTCGAATTTGTTGTTAATAAAATCATATTTGATTTAGAGTTTATCAAATAGGATGCTTATTTATTTGATTTAATTTGATTTAATTTTGAGTTTAATCCAAATTAAATTAATTTAATTTAATTAATTATAAGTTAATTAATTTCAAATTAAGAAAAATTTCTTTTGATAAATTAAGTAAATTGAATTAATTAAATTCAGACTATAATAGTTTAGATTGAATTTAAGGTTAAAAAAATTAATTTAGGTTTTGAAAATTAATTATATTTTTAAAAATTAATTATGGTTTTGAAAAATTAATTTAAGTTTTGAAAAGTAATTTAAGTTTTAAAAATTAATTATGGTTTTGAAAAATTAATTTAAGTTTTGAAAAGTAATTTAAGTTTTAAAAATTAATTATGGTTTTGAAAAATTAATCAAGTTTTAAAAATTAATTAATGTTTTAAAAATTAATTATGCTTTGATAATTAATTTAAGTTTAGAAAATTAATTATGTTTTAAAAATTAATTTAAGTTTTGAATTTTAATTAAGGTTTTTAAATTTAATTAAAGTTTTGAAATTAATTAAGGTTTTGAAAATTAATTTAAGTTTGATTTGGTTTAATTAAGTTTGATTAGATTTAATTAAGTTTGATTATGTTTGATTAGGTTCAATTTAACTAATTCTCATTTTTAATGTAAATCGATCTCACTCTTTTCTAAATTTTCAAAGAGGGAATCTTATGGGTTTTGTGAGATGATTATTGATTTTATCTTTTGAAATTTAATTTGAAATCTAAAAATTGATTTACATTTGAATTAGATTTAGATTTAACAGTTAGTCAGTTAAAATCTATTTTGATAATCAGCTTCCAAGTTGTAGCAAGGCACAAAGGTCTTCTTGGATATGAGCAACAACCATTTCTAGACAAAATGTTTTAAGGAAATTGAATGTTTAACTTGCTTTCTAAAAATCCTTAGTCTAATTAGTCAGGTATCGATCAAATCTAAGTCCTTATTTAATCATCCTAATCTAAGCAAAAATAAGGAAAACAATAAATCAAGCAATCAATCAAACAACCAAATCTATTTAACAACAAAGATGATTTTTCTGTTTACTTCCCCTAGATCATAGCTTTGATAAGGTTTATCAAGATAATGAAGTTGATCTTTGGGGATCCAAAATTGATTAAGTTCAACTTGATTAGCCAAGTTAGACTCAGAGACCCATGCTTGAACTAGGTTTCTATTTGTTCGATTCACTAAAGACATGTAAGATGTGAATCAATGTTTAGCCTTGTATCCAAGTCCGGATCGATTGTATATGACTCTTTTTTTTTCCAAGAATTAGATCAAGATTCTTGGAACCCAAAGTGAATTGTTCCAATGTGTCATTGAGTTTCTTGACTTGGCTTTTTAAAGTGGAATTCTCTTCCTCAAGTTATTGGACTTGAGTTGAGGTTCCATCTTGAACTTGTTTAGTCAAAGAACTCGGGTTAGTCTCCTCCTTAAGGATTGTTATGTCCTTTTAGAGTGACTTGACTTGTATATTGGACTTAGTTAATTTACACATCAAATAATTTATTAAATTATATAACTTATCTACTTGAGGGAAACTCACAGTGTTATTTAGCCCTTCAGAAACGGATACGGATTGGTGTCTTGACTTAAACTCAGATTCAGCTTCAGATTCGGATTCAATCTCGGCAATGTGAGCTTGTACCGATAAAGCAAGGAAGCTTGCTTAAGCTTGTTCTTCTTCGTCTGACTCTTCCGATGACTCGAATCACGTTGCTTTTAGGGCCTTTAATTAGATCATCCTCTTTTTTTTTAATATTTTTTGAACTAGGATGACTAGTTCGGAGGCGATATCTTTGTCATCATTTGACTCTAATTCGTCTTCGAATTTGGGTTTGATTCTAGGCTTGGGCTTTTGACTCCTTAGTTTTGAATTTTCTTGCAAGCAAGGCAATATCTTTCTCGACCGGGTATGCATTAGTCTATTCCTGTAACTCAACTTCAAAAAATAATTCATCTAATCTAATAATTGAAAGATCATTGGAAACCTTATAGACATCTACCATAGATGTCCATAAGGCATTCCTAGGAAAGACTTGTAGTGTATATCTTATACTATCATGGCTCTCCGCTTTTTGTCAAATCGAGTGGAGTCCGTTGAGAAAGTCTTGGATCCGACCATGTAGTTGACTTGTTGATTCTCCATTATACATTTTGATATTATATAATTTATTTAACAATAAATTTTTCTTACATACCTTAGCATCAGAGGTTCCTTCGTGAAGTTTGATCAACTTTTGCAAGAGATCATTTGCACTACTGAACGGTCCAACTTGGTTTAACCCCTCTTTGATCAAGCTACACCACAAGTTTTGGGATGCCTTTGCATCGGCCTTGATCTTCTTACAAGTTGGTGCATCACACTTGTCACAGGCAATGGGTACTCCGTTCTCGATGGGGAGTGTGAATCCGGTTTAAATAATGATCCACATATCCATCTGAGTCTTCAGGTGGTACTCCATCTAGCCTTTCCAATAACTAAAGTCCTCACTATAGAAAAGAGGTGGACGTGTGATACTGTAGCATTCTTGATAGGTCATTTCAAATAAATCTCACAAAAGGAAAAAAAAAGAGCGTACCAAACTTGGTCTTGGATTAGTAATGTAGAAGAAAGAGAGAGAAATACTGCTCGAATAGTATTGCATCAACTTTGAGAAATTGTGAAAAAAAAAACTATATGTGAACATTTTTAGAAATGGTCATTATTATAATTCTAACTTATGAAAAAAATTTGGAAATGCAAAATAAAAAAATGTAAGAATAATTTTTAAGCTTAAACGAAATATATTTTTTGTTTAAAAAAATGAAAAAGCAAGAAAATGCTATTATGGTGGTTGCACCAATTCAGAACGTCCCCACTCTGATACTAATTATAGGATCGAAAGTGCTAGAGGAGGTGAATATTACTTGTGACTTTTCATATTTTTTTCATAAAACACAGAATACACAGTGAAAATAAAGAAGTAAAGGAAGAAAAATAAAAAGCTGACACGGCTTGGTTTTACTTGGTTCGGAGCCTGTGACGACTCCTACTTCATGGCCCGTGATCGACGATCACTTTCGTTGGGCAATTCACTATCAATTCTGAATATTACAAAAATGTATTACAAATAAGTGCAGTAAAAATAAACTTTTATACCAACGACTGTATTGATCGGATAACTCGAGCTTCGATCGTCGGAGCAGCTTTTTGGTGTAGTAGAGTCATTCCAAAGCAGCGCGCAAGAGAGAAAGTCGTTCGAGTTAATGCTCTCAAGGTACTAGTCGAACCCTCCTTTTATAGCCCCACCCGAGCACTTGGATGGATCCCCAGATGCCCCCACGACGCTAACGTGGTGTGCTCTCGTTGAAACTCTATCTAGCGAATTATATCCATCTTCGGACGCCCGGACCCGTCTGAGCGCCTAGACTATGAAGTAGGCTAGTGAAGCAGTGTGCGCCACCTTAGTCTGGTGCCTAGACCACTTCCGGCCACCCAGACGTCCGGGTGCTTGGACATCCTTCTTCCAACCTTTGATTTTCTGCCATACAGAGTTAGTCCAACAAACAATAATATATAAAGTAGAGTAATATTTGACAGTTTTCAAACTGTCTAGTTCTGACTTTCGGATTTTCATAAAATCTTAGATCGAACTGACGCTTACTGTTCCCTCTATGGGGAACACGTCCTCTCCTACTCCTCTCAAGAGAGTTTACCTTTTGTCAAATCGGTCCTCCAAACCGTTTGGATTTTTGCTCAGCATCCAAGACTTGAGGACTTTTCGTTGGATGTCTAATCTCCGACCCATCCAGTCTAACGTCCAGTGTCCGCGACCCCTAGGACTTTCACCTAGTGTCTGTTGGTCCCTTGGAGGCCGGCAAAAGAGGGTGAATTGCCCTGCATAAAAAATGAACACCCTTCTCAATCTTTACAATTTGATTAACATAAACACTTGTACAAAAAATAGTAAGCAAATTAAAAGAAGAGAAACACCAAGGTTTACTTAGTTTGTAATTAGGAGATTGCTAATCCAAGACGTTGAAATCTCACTAAAGTCTCCTTCGAATGGAGAATCCTCTTACAGCAGTTGAAGTACTGAATTACAAAGCTAAACATGGAAAGAATTGATTACAAGTATTGTTCTTAGTTTTTGAGATCAAGGCTGTATTTATAGCCTTGATCAGGGTGCCTGGAAGGGTTCCTAGCGCCTAGACATGGATAGAATTTTATCTGAATCACACCGGATAGCTATAGCGTGCATTTCGATAAATTTTCTGGTCCGGGCACCCGGACTAGACTGAATCAACCCGCGACCGCGGGCTCACATCCTGGGCGCCTTGGTTGCCCCGGGTGATCCGGGCACTTGGACCAGGGCCAACTCAGAGTTGACTTCCTGTCCGGGTCTTCTTCTCCAGTTCCACTCCGAGTGATTTCGGTCATCTGAAATACGGCTCACCCGAACCCATTTTCTGGTCTTATCGAACAAACTTCCGCTCCTGCTTCTCATCCCTCGAAACCGCCAGGTGCTTCCTTCTCGTCTTCCAACGTACTCTTCCATAACGCCTCGTCCCTTGGACGCACCGAGCCCGTCGACACTCTCCCATGTCATCCTTCTCGCTAGTTTCATCTTTCGCTCGACTTACTGTGCTTCTAAGCTCCTGCACACTTAGACACAAGGATCAAACCACAACATGACCTAACTTGACTTGGTTGATTACATCAAAACTACCACTGGGTACTTGCAATGTCATCGACCTTAGGATTTTTACCCGTCTTTGACTTGCCAAGACTTCGCCCAATTCCACAAACCAGGACTTTCTTGCCTAGCCGTCACTAGAGTTTTCCACTTGCCTAGTGCCCACTGGGGCTTCTTTACCTAACTTCAACTAGTACTTTCACCTTACCTAAGATCACTTAGGACTTTTCTATATACTCAAACAACCTTATCAATATAATAATAAAACTTAACTTTGAATTATTTTCTAATATCAAAACTCAGATTCAATCATTTAGTACTTCTTGCATCAACAAGATCCGTAGTGATCCATCAGAGTGGGGGAACAGCGGTGGTCATAGCAAGGGCCTTTAAGGGGACGGTGGAGTGAATCACGAGGTTGCATACTGTCTCAGCCTTAAAGGAGAAGGGCATTCTTAGCGTCTCCGAAATCATCCTTGCCAGCGACAATCTCATTGCGAAATGCCCTACCTGGTATTGTTGGCTATCTCCCCCTTTCTCTATTTATAACTTGGGCTTTGGAAACTATTAGGGACCTAGAGTGCTGATTAAAATGTTTTACCTTCTATGGAATCTCTAGACATTAGAAAAGATGTGGCATCAAGTATATCCCCTCTTATTTTGGTATTCGTCTCACTACTAACCTTTAGAATAATGATTAACGCATAAGGGTATTTACCTTGGCTATACCGAGATTTAAACCCCATACCTCATAGTGGTAGCACCTCATGCGCTAGCCACTAGACCATTCCGAGAGGACTTTTTTCATGACTCTAGCTATTGATGCCATCCTGTTAGATCTTAGGAGTTTTAGAGACAAAGTGTTGTTACATTTTCAAACCTCATAAGGCAATCCAAAGCAACCAATAACAATCAAAAGTAAAGATTTATTGTTGAAATTTATTTTATTTACATTGTTCATTTCTATTTGTATTTGAATTTTGTATTTGTGTTGCTTGTATAATAATAGATGTTGTAAGAGGTTTCTTCATCTTTGGAATGTATCTGATAAAAAGAAAGTTAGTGGTGATTTTACTAGGATGGTAGACGGTGAAGTGGAAATTAGAGGGTTTCAAACATATGGTAGACAAGTATAATGATTGAGAACGAATGCAAAATCATAAAATATTATTCACCCCCCTCTAGCACACCAACAACCTTAACCAAAGGAGAAGAGACTATGAGTTGGCGATAAAGACATTAATATATTGGGATGGTGACACATTAATAGGTGACGATAACGTTAGAGTTTGCAATTATTTATGGAGAAATATAAAAGCAGGAAAGGTCATAAGCATGTAAAGAGTGATTAGAGGGTTCTCCCTAGATGACTCATCTACAATTGTTAGGCCACATCGGTGCACCTTCGGTGACACTTGACCTATAAACCTAACATTCTTAACCTTGGACACCTTGTCCTTGGTTAATTCTCCTTACCTTTAAATGACTTTCTCTTGTCATTTATTGGCTTCTCCTTGCTATAGTCATATGCAACCCTAGTATAAGACTTTCCCTTAGCATTGGAGACACTAGATCGGTATCCTAAACCCGATCTATCATTGTTGGGTCTTTGGCTACCCAACACTATACCTAAACCCTTAGATCCAACATTGAATCTTTCTAGGGTTTTCTCCAACTTATCAAGCTTTGCCTTTAAAGCTTGATTTTCCCTTTCTAGGTTCCTAACCCTAGAGTCAACATGTCCACCATAGACATCCCTAGACCTACCCTTTCTAGGCATATGTCTTCCCTTCTTGGGATTAATACCTTGGGTCTCCTTAGGTATATCATTTCTAGATTTATCATGAATTGGTCTCCTAGGGTTATAATCTACATTTACCCTATTTCTATCATGATATCTAAATCCAAAATTTTTTCATTGCTACATAATGATTATCATTATTTTTCCTAGCATGCATGGAGGAATTTAAATTTGACTTCAAATTTAAACTAGGGTTTACCTTACCCTTTACCTTTGGAGCTTCCCCTTGACATGAGCCTCCATTCTTCCTCCACTTCTTCTCCTCCTTCTTCAAATGCACCAACTTCTTGATTTCTTTCTTCTTTGGGCATTTGGTGTGGTAATGATCTCGCTCACCACACATGAAGTACACTATGTGTTTCTTCTCCTTCTTCTTCCTACAACTCAAATTAGATTCAAAATGAATTGAATTGAGTTTAGGAGATACCTCTTTCTTACCCAATGGACATTTACTCTTGTAGTGTCCCTTTTCATTGCACCCGAAGCATATTATGTGGTCTTTTGACTTTGCTTTGGTGGAGGTGTTCACTAGGTTGACCTCCAAGACCTCTTCTTCATCTATCTTGGATTCTTCTTCAACCCTTGAGGATGTTGATGATGCTTCATCTTCCTCATCCACACTTGTGGATGACCTTTCTTCATTCTTCTCCTCCTTGGATGTTGAGAATGGCACAACTTCCATTTGCTCCTCCTCAACTTGATCAATTAAACCCATCTCCTTGGGTTCTTCTTCTTCTTGTGTAGGTTTAGGTTCTTCCCGTAGAACCATCTTCACCTTGCTCCATAAATCGTGGGCGTTCTTATATTCACCTACACCACTCATCACATTAGACGGTAATATATCTATTAAGATTGATATTACCTTTAAGTTTGCCTCCGATCGTGAGGTTTGCTCTTCCGTTCAATGTCGTGGTCGGAGTCTTTTTCCCTTCTTGTCTCTTGGTACTTCGAAAGGGTCCTTGATCACCATCATGGTGTCCCAATCCATGTCGAAGAAGACTTCTATCTTCATCATCCAAAATGTGATGTCCCCAAGGTTTCCTCCTTCAAACTTTGGAGGTGTTATCAAGTCGGCCATCTTCTTGCTTCTTCGGCGATTAGTCCGAAGGAAAGCGTCCTCGCTTTGATACCACTTGTAGGGAATCGCTGGTCGGCTAGAAGGGGGTTGGATAAACGACACCCCCAAATAGATAGCTTCCTACGTATGTTAGTATGCACAGTGGAAATCTAATACTAACTACAAATATGACATCTAATCTAAAGACAATAAGAAGGGAAATGCAAACCGCTAACACGTTGTTTAACGTGGTTCAGAGATTATGGCTCCTACTCCACGACTGTCCGTAAGGTGGGCGATCCCTATCCATCGATGGATTAGCCCCCGGTAAACTCCGGCTATCTCAAGTCTCTCTTTGTGGGTGGAGAAACCTTACCACAATACTCACAAGCACTTGTGAACTAGTAGACTACTAATTAGGGTTTACCACCACTAATTTCATCAACTATAACCAAGCTCCCAAGCTTTGGTTATATAGGTCGCGGGTTGAAAACTCTGCCTACCAGTTGACTCCTAAAATCATCAGTCGACTACCCTATGTGGAAATTCGATCGTTACATCCCAACGGCTTGATACCAGTCGACTGGTAAAAAGTACCAATCAACTGCTCCACACTAGCCGAGCGAATAGAAGCATTCTGTTCGCTCCCAGTCCACTGCCTAATTGACTACACCAGTCAACTGATGAAACCATCAGTCGACTGGTACCCGAGTACAATCACTCAGCATTCGGACCCTCACCCTTACGACTCACTTGACGCTTCTTTATAGCCTTGACCTCCTTGCCTTCAAACCTACTTCCTTTTGGCTCTCGTCCCTCGGATGCACCCAAGCCCACGGCTCGTCCCAAAGCCATCTTTTGTGTATGCCTCGAAGTTGCTTCCCTCGGGCCTTGTCCTTGCTGCCTTGTCTACGGTCCCTCGGATGCTCCATCCTTCACCAGACCCGAAGCCATCAACCTGAGTCAAATGTGTATCCTACAAACCTGCACAACTCAAATACACATATCAAATACAAGGGTGAACCTAACTTAAATCATTTACCCAAACACCAAAATACATGGTCGCACGGACCATTGGGATTGCTCCAACATACTGTTCATTCGAAGACTTTTTGCTCTTTTGTCCTACAAAAAGATGTTAGTCCAAAACTAAAATATCTACCCTATAAAACAAAGTTAGCACAGTTATAATAATGAGTAGTAATTAGTTTTTGTCCTCTTAGGACTCGAAACTAGTCAAAGTCTCAGATTAAGGATCTGAAATAGACTTAACCTGGACCGATGCCTACTGTCCCCTCAACCAAGACGCGTCCTCACTTAGTTACTCTTCTCCAATGACTTACTTTTACTTACCAGTTTACCAGTTGTCTAGTCTGCAGACCCAAGAACTTCCTGCCATATATTTGGTCGGCCCGTCAACATATCTGAACTTCTTGCCAGATATCCGATTGGCCCGTCGACTTATCTGAACTTCTTGCAGGATATCTGGTCTGCCCATCTACTTATCTAGACTTCTTGCCAGATATCTAATTGGCTCGTTGACCTATCTGGACTTCACCCCAGATATCCGGTTGGTCCATTGACCTATCTGGTTAACTCCTGCACACTTGGTAAAGTGGTTAGATCACAATAATACCTAACTTAACTTATTTTATTATTCATCAAAACCTTAGTTAGACTATTAGTGTACACTGCACCAATAGCAACGCTAGTACTTATAATGGTGAGTAATGAAGAATGCTGACTTAGAGCATTTACGATACGATTCAAACTTCTAGTTGGTGCTTTAGTGTAAAGGTGAACTCTTATAAGTAAGTTACCCACTTGGCATACTGCCTGCTCAGCTTGTGTTGACCATTAATATACTTTAATGCTTCATGATCATTAAATAGGATGAATTCCTTTTGTACTACGTAATGTCGCTAATGCTTTGAGGACTACAATGGCATAGAACTTCAAGTCATAGGTAGAATAATTTTTCTTAGAACTAAGAGAGCTTCTAGTTGAAGAAAGCAACTAATCACCCAAATTACTTAGAACACCCCCGATACCTATGTTGAATGTATCATAGTTGACCTCGAATAATCTGTCAAAATCAGGAAGGGCTAGAACTAGTGCTTCGGTCATCCTTTATTTGACCAGTTGAAAGCTAGTCTCTACTTCTTCAAACCACTTGAAATCCCTTCCCTTGAGACACTCGGTGATAGGAGAAATCAGAGTGCTAAAATTTCTGTTGAACCGGTGGTAGAAAGAAGCCATGGAAGCTTCTGACATCGTGCAAGGACCTAAGTTGAGGCCACTCTAGGACTGTATCTATCCTTATTTGATATGCATGTACACCATTAGTAGACATAATAAAACCAAGGAAAGTTACCGATGTAGTAAAGAAATAACACTTCTTCATGTTTACATATAAATACTCCATTTTCAGCTTTTTGAAGACAACACATAGATAATCAAAGTGTGATGCCCATGTTGGACAATAAAAGAGGATGTCGTTAAAGGATACCATCACAAACTTTCCCATAAAGGGCTGCAAGATTTGATGCATAAACCTCATGAAGGTACTGGGCACATTGGACAATCCAAAAGGCATAACTATCTACTCATATAGCCCATGCTACGTCTTGAATATCATCTTCCATTCGTCACTAGGCCTTATTTTGATCTGGTGGTATCCACTTTTAAGGTCAATTTTTGAGAAGACCTTAGAACCGGCTAGTTGATTCAACATGTTATCCAAGCGAGGAATTGGAAACTTGTAGTTCACTGTAATCTTGTTGATGGCTCTACTATCGACACACATATGCCACAAGCCATCCTTCTTCGATACTAGTAGGGCAGGAACTGCACAAGGGCTCATGCTCTCTCGGATGTGTCCCTTTTCTAGCAACTCCACTACCTGATGTTGCAATTCTTCTGCTTCCTTAGGGCTAAGGCGATAAGCTAGATGATTAGGCAAACTCAACCCTAGAACAAGGTAAATATGATATTGTATATCTCGCATCGACGGTAGCCCAGAAGAAAGATCCTCCGACATCAACTCATCAAAATCCACTAGTAGTTGTTGTATTTTGATTGGTAACTCTGCGTCCATGGTCAGAGCAATGCTTTGGCATGGTAGCAAAGCATATACAACTCCTTGCTCTACTTTATCTAAAAACCTCGATATAGAAAGCAGACTAATATTTTTAGCTATCAAAATTGGAGTAGTTTCTTCCCACTGCGGTGCCAACATAATTTTTTTCCCTTTGACGTTAAGGATATATGTATTCTTCCGCCCATCATGAATAGCACTGTGATCATACTACCAAGGTCACCCCAACAATACATGATATACATCCATGGCCATCACATCACACCAAACACTATCAAAATATTTGTCAATTGAAAAGGAAATGAGGCATCACCGATCTACTGTTACCTCGCTTTCTTTATTCAGTTAAGATAACTTGTAGGGTTTAGAATGATAGTCTATCTTCAGTTGTAATTTCTGGACAGCCTCTAGGGATATTTCATTCTCACAACTATCATTGTCGATAATCATTTTATAGACTTTATCCGCGGTGGTGTAGGTAATATGAAAAATATTAGTTCTCAATCAGTCATCCCCTGAAATGCCCTTGGAAGTCAGGAGACTCTTACGAATGATCAAAGTCTCATGACCATCGCCATAAATCACTTCGTCAAATGCTTCATACATCGGATCGCCAATTACTGTTATATCTTCTATCACTTCTTCCTCGATTAATAAGTTTTCCCCCTTTGGATTAGTAGAAGAGGGCTTCCTACATTGGTGCGCCATATGCCCTTATTCACCACATTGATAACATCTGATAGGGGCTTTAGAGTAATCTTATGGTAACCGTTGCGGTTGTCGTTGCAATGGCTACTATGGTGGTTGCTGTGAGGACGAGAATTTTGAGGGTGAGCTGGCCGATTGTTTTGGTCGCCTCTCCCCGCTGGTTTCCTATTTTGTTGCTTTTCGGTCACCAATACACACTAAAAGGCCTCTGACACTGTTGAGAGTGACTGAAGACTGAGGGCATCTTGTAAGGCCAAGTGCAGACTCCTTAAGTAATGTGCCACCTACTGCTCCTCTGTCTCGGATAGGTCATTTTGGGCCACCAGTTGGAAAAACTCTTCTGTATATTCGTTGATCGATCTCACACCCTGTCTTAATGAGTGAAGTCACTGGAACAGAGTTTGGGTGTAAGAGAAGGGAAGGAAGTGTTCCTTCATGTTTTCCTTTATATCTTCCTAGATAGTTATTTAGGGTTTACCTTGTTTATCCCGAGAGCGCTGCATCTGTTTCCCACCATGCTGATGCTTGCCCTTTGAATCTGATGGCAATTAACTTCATTTTCATCTGATCTAGAGCTCACTTATAGTTGAAGATCCGCTCTACTTCGTTGATCTAGTCAATGAAGTCCTCTGCTCACAACAAACTAGAAAATTCTGGCAGATCTTGAAATTCGAAGTATCCAACAGGCTCCTCTTATCCACAGCGTTCCTGAGGTGAGTCCCGCCAATAATATGGGTTCTCAAAGGAAGACTCAAATCCATGATTTGAAATCTCATGATCTTCAAGATCCTGCGCCGCCATATGCTTGGTTAAATCTGTAACTTGCCTCCTTAAATCTTCAATCGTCATTATGTCCTGGACGTTACGACCATGGTGCTCAACTTCCTCCACCGAAGCCTACTATTGTTGCGATCGCGACTAAGACCATAACGACCCGCCATTGGATCTGTTGATGACATTCATGTGCTTTGATACCAATTGACACCAGGCAGGATAATGATTATCCTGTGGGCTAATACAAAGAGGAAAATTAAGAAGAAGACAAGAAGAGGAACCTCCAAGAAAGAAATTTTTTTATTAAAACTTGAGGGTTAATCCCTCAACAACTAAACATGACTCTTATATAGATCACAACCTAAGACTCAAATAAGGAAAGAAATTATTATAATTATAATTAATAGATTTTAATTACAATCATGTAAAGAAAGAAAATAGATTTTTATCTGAAAAGGAAAGTAATTACCTTAATGATCTTAACTTAAATCAAGATACAGATCAAGACAAATCCTCTCTAAAAATACCAAAAATATGAAAATTATCCTAAATACAAAAAAATTAAAAATTACCAAAATAAATAGCAAAAAGACCTAGAAAAGGGTATAAATGGCAGAATTTGGGGCTAAAAATTTGATGATTACGGTTTCACCTATAACAAATGCAGGTTTTTAAATTCTGCATGCATGACAATAGACAAAGCTTGATTCCAAATCCTGAGTCAAAAGTTATGCCCGTTTAAAATTTGAATGCTCATATTAGACTTTAACACAGGTTAGACCTACATCATTTTTTGATCTTTGTCTACTCATCTTCTTCATTAATTCACTGTCCATTTCAGTAGTAGCACAACACTACAATGCTTTCGAGTTTGAATCAATCGATATGATGTTGGAAAATCAATTTTTATTACTTTTGATCAAGAAAGAGGAAGAATCAAACGACATGACCTTTGTATAAACTTGAAAAACCTTACATGAACACAACTAACCATCAATGAAACTACACACACAATGAAAACATTAGCTCCTGTCATCTTTAGGAAGCAAAAATATAATTAACTACTTCATTAAACTCCTGATCCAAGTAAATATAATTAACTACTTCATTAAACCCTTGATCGGGTTGAGCTCATGGTCGTCCAGTGCTGCGGGCATGGTAGGCTGACCAAGGCTATGTGTGCATGCCCAGTTGCCTGCCAAGGTTGTGCACACGTGCACTACAAGTCAGCCAACGCACGCGGCTGAGGTGGCCGCGCGACCTCACTACGAGGCCGCGGCTAAGGCGAACCCTCGCTGTGAGGGTGCCGCCATGCCATCGCTAAAGGAGGAGAGGGAAGGGGAGAGGATCAAGCATACCAACAAAATGTGTGTCGGTGCCAGAGATTGAAGAGGAGAGGAGAGGAGCATGTCGAAGATTGGAAAGGAGGTCGTTCGGATAGGAAGATTTTAGGACGTTGGGAAGAAAAAATCGAAAATGAAAATCCTAATTAGAAAATCAATTAGTGATGAAAAATTAATTCCGTTGCTATTTTAGCGATAGAAATTAGTCTTGTTGCTAAAATAGCGATAATCCATCTCTATAATAGAGATAAAAACTAAACTTCATCACTAAATTAGTGACATAATTAAGTTTTTGTTGCTAATTTAGTGATAAATATTAATTCCGTCGCTAATTAAATTTAATTTTCATCGCTAAATTAATGATCGTAATTTATTTCGGTTGCTAATTAGCTACGGAGATTAAATTCTATCGCTAATTCCATAGCTATGTAAGTATATATATATATATATATATATATATATATATATATATATATATATATATATATATATATATATATATAGGGTATTCAAGTATGCCTTGGTCACCTGCACTAATCGCTAGTAGTCACTCATGATTTATTTCCTCCGTGTTAACCTAGGGACGGGTTGACGAGGGCGCTAGGGCAAGCGAATCGCCTTTTTCCACATGATTATAATTTCGATGAATTATTCTGAATCCTTGCGTGATTTCCATCCTTAGTTAATTTGACGGTCAACTATAAATTAACCTTATGATTTATCTCACTTCATAAATTGGAGATAGACTGTGAGAGATATCTGGGATGAACATAATCACTTTTTACTATAATATAAAATCATTGGATCTACAATACTAACTTTTATAATTCCACGTTTGTAAAACTAGTAAGTAGTTTGTATGTTTGATAACGCAATTATTTGATGAGTGTAATGTTGGAATATATACTAAAAGTCTAGCTTTTGTAAACATTAATTTGAAATAAAAGAATCATATTTGGTCAATATTTACATTTATTTGTTAAATGTAATTGTTGAATTAATTTATATAGTAGATAGCATGGAGTGTGGTGTCAACACTCAGAAGATCATGTTATCAGTTCTTTATAAATTATAAATAGTTGCTCACGACTAAGATGGAAAGGAACAAACCATCGGAATAGTCGTAGTGTAATTAAGTATTAGTTTATCTTGATTAATAAATTACACTGGTACACTCTAAGTGTATTGAGTAGGATCATTTAGGTAAGTTCTTTTTGTACTGACTTAATAAAAGAACTAGACCTTAGTTATTATGGAAGTGTGTGCTCTTAATCCTAATATAATAACAAGCACATATATTTAATATTTATTTCTTTGACTTATCAAAGGGTGAGGTTTAGCTCGATAAATCAATATATCCGATAAGTTGGGAAATAATATTACTTATAGTGTGTGTTGTTGATTATAAAAGGAATCTGTGTCCTAGTTATCTAGGTTGAGAATGCCCCCAAGAAGAGCTCATAAGGATTGACATGTTAAACCCTCTAGGTGGACTTAGTCCGACATGACAATGAAGTTGAGTGGTACTACTCTTGGAGCTAGATATTAATTAAGTGAGTTGTCAGTAACTTACTTAATTAGTGGACATTTGTAATCTTAAACACAGGAAGACTAACACACTTATGATAAGAAGGAGCCCATAATGTAATTTGGGATTGGTGCGGTAGTGCGATAATAACTCTCTAGTGGAATGAGTTATTATCGATGAACTTGAGTTGTGTGTTCGGGGCGAGCACGGGATACTCAAGCTCATCGGAAGGCCAAAACCAATTTCTCCTCTAGGTCTTTGTCGTAGCCTCATTATAGCCTCAAGTCCATCCAAATGTAAGGCTCTTCTTGGTGTCCAAGAAGTGGGCCAGTCCAATGCTTGGTGACCAAGCAAGGGTCGGCCACATCCTCTTCTATAGGGGCCGACCCTTTACTTGGTGACCAAGCATGAAGGGGTCGGCCACAATATTCAAACAAGGAGGGTTGTTTTTGAATTTTTAAAATCTTCTCTTTGTAGAAAACTATAAGTTTTAAAAGAGAGATTTTAATTTTAAAAATTTTCCTTATTTGAATTTGGCCACATGTTTTAATAGAGAGTTTTAAAAGTTTTAAAACTTTCCTTTTTTAACCATCCTCATGCTTCAAGAAAAAAAGGAAGATAAGTTTTAAAATTAAAATTTTCTATCATCATGTTAAAAAAGTAAATTTTATAAGAGAAGTTTTAAATTTTAAAACATGGTTTTAATTTTTTAGAACTTTCCTTTTTTAGCTCCTACTTTAGGAAAGAGAGCTTGTAAATTTTATAAGAGGATTTCTTCTTGTAAAATTTTAAAAATATATTTTCCTTTTTTCTCTTGATGAGGTGGCCGACCACCTTGCTTGGTGCCCAAGCAAGGGGCCGACCATAATTAAAATTATAAAATCATCACAAAATTAAAATTGGTGATTGATTCAATCAAGAGGAAAGAAAAGAAAAAATAAAAAGGGAAAAGGGAAAACTAGAGGATGATTTTATTTTTTGTAAAATGTTTTTCCTTATTTGCCTTGGGCAAGTAATATAAAAGAAGGGGTGAGGAGGCTTCATTAGACACAATTCTTATTCTCTCGCTTGGAGAACCTCAAGTGGCCGACCCTCTCCCTCTCCCTTCTCTTTTCCCTTTTGCTCTCTTCTCCTTGGTGGTGGTGGTGGCCGGATTTTAGAAGAAGAGGAAGAAGCTTTTGGGTGGTATTCATCTTGGAGGTTCGCCGCCCACACGACGTCCAAGGCGAGGCGAGGAATACGACAGAAGATCTTGAGGTCATTAGCTTACAAAGAGAAGGTATAACTAATAGTTTTCTTCCGCATCATACTAGTTATTTTCTTTGTAAGAATTTTAAATACAAGAGGCAATTAGATCTAGTTTATCGAATTTATTTTTCGAGTTTGTGTTTTCTTCTTTTTCGAATTTGTGATTCGATTGTTTTTTTTGGTTAACCTAGAGTTATTTAAGGAAATTAAATATTAGTTTTCCTTAAAAGGCTTTGACTAGGTAGTGGTGGTTGCTCCTATATCCAAGAAGGTCATGTGCCTCGCCATGTAGTCCTGGAAGTCAATTTTGGAAATTAATATTTAATGGAATTAATAACATAGGTGGATTTGAATTAATAGTGTTAAGTTCCGCTTGCGATTCAAATCTAAACCTTTAAGAATAGATAAGTTAAATTTGGAATCAATGATGTTAAGTTCCGTCTGTGATTCCTAATTTAACTTCTAAAGAATACAATAGGTTATTTAAGGAAAGGTTCGACACTTGTACAAAAATTTTTGTACAGTGGAATCGGTACATTTTCCTAGGACTAACCAACAATTGGTTTCAGAGCTAGGGTTTGCCTCTGTGTGTTTAGAATTCAAATAGATTATGCACATGTCATACATAATTTAGGCAGGATAATAGTAGGATGTGCTAACTCTTTGGTTGTAGGCTCCAACTATTATGACATTTAAATATTGTGTGTGATTGGACCCTTGGACATGTCAAGGGCATTATTTTGTGTGCATGATTGTATATATCAAATACAGCAGGAGCTGTATTATTTTTAGAATTTTATTTTTTGTTCGATCTAGAATACATGTACATTCCTTTATGGAATATATGATCGATATTTGTAAAATTCTATATTTGTCGCGGATCGTATCTTTGCGAGGCGTGTTGCTATTGGAGGACCAGAGGCGTAGCGGAATAAGAAGCAAGATAGATGTGACAACTCGACCCGATGGTGGTAGCTATAGATGGCAACAGCTAGGGTTGGAGCATACTGAAGACAGTGAAGGAAAATGTCATAATAGTTGGAAAATTAATTTCCTAATTTATTGCTTTTATTTACTGTAATGTTTATGTGCATGTGATGTATGCTGGCATAGGTTAAAATCCTCATTTTTAAATAACTAAGTGGGAGAGGGATTTTAATAAATCCCATGGTCTCTATTACTGGTTTGTAAGTGATGCAACAAGCTTGCGTGTTGGCTCTGAGTGCCTCCCTCCACAACGGATGGGTTTGTTGTGGATCACTAGATCAAACTTCCTTTTATGGATGGTTATAGGAAATTATTTAGGAGCATGTGATCTTCTCCAATTGAAGGGCACAATCTTATTTAATGGACTTAGTATCAAGTAATAGTATACACTTAGACGCATTCAATAGTATCCTCCCCAACGGAGTCACTACTATTGTTTTGTGTGACCAAAGTGAAACCAACTATTAATTTTATTTGTCATAAAGTTAGGATGACAAGATAATAAAATTAATGGGTCACACCCTCCTCTTTCAAATGTTGAATTTGTATACGTCCACGCTAACGTGGCATGTAATATTCACGGTGATTTGAGGTGTTGGTTAATTTAAAATAATATTATTTGAGGAATCAATATTATTCTAAATTTAGAGTCTTGACCAAAGTTTATTTTTGTGATTCTTAGGATAACTTTCAACCCACTAGCCATTATACTGAAAGAGAACAAACTTACTGGTCCCAACTATATTGATTGGAAAAGAAACTTGAACATTGTTCTTACTGCTGAAAGCTATAAGTTTGTACTGTCTGAGGCTTGCTTTGATGCACCTGACGGTGACTCTACCCCAGAAGAGATTGAGTATCATAAGAAATGGGTAAAAGTTGATGAGATGGCGCAGTGTTACATTTTGGTATCAATGTCAAATGTATTGCAACATCAACATCAAGATTTACCAACAGCTTATGATATAATGAACAATCTCAAAGAACTCTTTGGGCACCAGAGTCGGACTGCTAGGCAAGAGGTAATGAGAAAGCTAATGACAGCCACCATATCTGAGGGGACACCCGTAAGGGATCATATCCTCAAAATGATGGCCTATCTGAACGAAATACAAGTTCTTGGAGGAGAAATCGATAGGGAAACCTAGGTCGATATAATTCTCCAAACGCTACCCAGAAGTTTTGAGCAGTTCCGCCTGAACTATAACATGAACAAAAGAGAGTATACATTGGCGGAACTTCTGACAGAACTACAGGCAGCAGAAGGTATTTTTCGTCAAAGTTCTCAGATTCACTATGCTGAAAATGGTTCTACTTCTAAGTCGAAAGGCAAGAAGAAGAAGAAATAGGTCTTTTCAGCAAAGAAGGTGAATAAACCTCAGGAGACTGGACAAAAAGCTGGAATGAAGAAGCCGAAGGGCAAGTGCTTCATCTGCAAGCAGTCAGGACATTGGAAGGCGGACTGTCCACGCAGGAATCAGAACAATAAAGGGGTTCCAGGAAACCCGACGACTATTTGAAGGAGAGATAACCGTCTATATGAGCAATGCTACTAAAGTGGTGGTTGTTGCAGTGGGAGACGTTTACTTATCTTTTGATAGGAATAGAAAATTTGATTTTAAGAAATTGTCTTTATGTACCCAGTTTTAGAAAGAATTTAATTTCAGTTTCTAAATTGTATTTGGATGGATATTCAGTTTCTTTTAGTAACAATGTGGTTATAAATAGAAATAAGGTGATTATCTGTTCTGGTGCATTGGTAGATAATTTATATACTTTAAATCCAATTTCTCCCACAAAGCAAAATATGGAAATTAATAACACATCTTCTAACTCTAATAAGAGAAAAGAACCTTCGGAAATGAACCAAACATATCTTTGGCATCTAAGGCTTGGTCATATTAACTTAAGTAAGATTTAAAGGCTTGTAACCGATGGACTCTTGGGTTCATTAGAGTTGGAAAACTTTCCAACATATGAATCCTGCTTGGAAGGTAAAATGACCAAGAGACCTTTTAAGGCAAGGGGTATAGAGCCAAAGATGCGTTAGAACTGGTTCATTCTGATTTGTGTGGTCCTATGTCTATCCAGGCAAGAGGTGGTTATAAATACTTCGTCTCCTTTATAGATGATTATTCAAGATACGGATACATTTACCTGATACGCCGCAAATCTGAATGCTTTGACAAGTTCAAAGAATATAGGGCTGATGTGGAGAAACGTCTTGGTAAAAGTATCAAGACACTACGGTCTGACCGTGGTGGCGAATACCTCTTTAGAGAGTTTAGGAATTACTTATCAGAAGTCGGAATTCAATCCCAATTGTCTGCACCTGGTACACCCCAACAGAATAGTGTGGCAGAACGAAGGAATATGACTCTTATGGAAATGGTTAGATCGATGATGAGTTATTCAGAATTACCAAATTCATTTTGGGGATATGCCCTGGAAACAACGATGTACATTCTGAATATGGTACCTTCTAAAACAGTTCCTTCTACTCTCATGGAATTATGGAATGGGCGTAAACCTAGTCTGAATCATATCCGGATATGGGGTAGTCCAGCACATGTGCTGAAGGAAGATACTGACAAGTTGGAATCACGTATAGAAATTTGTCTGTTTGTGGGATATCCTAAGGGAACGAAAGGTGGTTTATTTTATAATCCTAAAAATCAGAAGATCATTGTTAGCACCAATGCTCGATTTTTAGAAGAAGATTATATAATGAACCATAAGCCCATGAGTGAAATAGTTCTAGAAGAAATAAGAGAGGACATGTCTACTTTAATACCAACAGTACAAGATGAAGTTCCACAAGAAACTGCAACACGTGTCACACATGATACACAACTAGAGACAGTGTCTCATCGTAGTGGGAGGGTTGTGAGGCAACTTGAGAAATTCATATTTTTGGGAGAATCTTCGGACTTGATCCCAGGTAAACATGAACCTGATCCCCGAACATATGATGAAGCACTCCAAGATATAGATGCAGTATCTTGACAAAAGACAATGAATTTCGAAATATAATCTATGTATTCTAATAAGGTATGGGAGCTTGTAGAACCACCTGATGATATAAAAGTCATTGGATGCAAGTGGATCTACAAAAGGAAAAGAGAGACAGATGGGAAGGTAGAAACTTTCAAAGCAAGGCTTGTTGCGAAAGGGTATACTCAGAAAGAGGGAATCGACTATGAGGAGACTTTTTCGCCGATAGCCATGCTTAAGTCTATCCGGATACTCTTGTCCATTGTCGCTCATATGGATTATGAGATTTGACAAATGAATGTCAAGACATCTTTCCTTAATGGAAGTCTTGAAGAAAACATCCATATGAAGCAACCAGAGGGATTTATTGAAAAAGACAAAGAGCATCTAGTGTGCAAGCTCAATCGGCCCATTTATGGACTGAAGCAAGCTTCAAGATCTTGGAACATCCGGTTTAATGAAGTAATCCAATCATATGGATTTATTCAGTGTCCGGATGAGTCTTGTGTATACAAGAAATGTAACGAAAACGTGGTGTATTTCTTGTACTATACATAGATGATATTTTGTTAATTGGCAACAATGTCAAGATATTATCGGACGTAAGGGTATGATTGTCCAAACAATTTGATATGAAGGACTTTGGAGAATGTGCACACATTCTTGGGATCAAAGTTATAAGGGATCGCAAGAAAAGAATGTTGTGCCTATCCCAAGCTTTATATATAGATACAATCCTTGCTCGTTTTAGCATGCAAAACGCCAAGAAAGGTTTCTTACCTTTTATGCATGGAGTAACTTTATCTAAAGAGATGTCTCCGAAGACATCAAAGGAGATAGAGGACATGAAGGCAGTTCCTTATGCTTCGGCTGTAGGAAGCCTTATGTATGTAATGCTGTGTACGAGACCTGATATTTGTTTTGCCGTGGGCATGGTTAGCAAATATCAGAGTAACCCTAGACAAGGACATTGGATTGCTGTGAAGCATATATTAAAGTACCTGAGAAAGACTAGAGATTATATGCTAGTCTATCAAGCAGACGATTTGCTCCCTATGGGTTACACGGATTCGAACTTCCAATCAGATAGGGACAATAGTAAGTCTACGTCAGGCTATGTGTTTACTCTAGGAGGTGGAGCCATTGCATGGAGGAGTGTTAAGCAGAAATGCGTCTCGGAATCAACCATGGAAGCTGAGTATGTGGCAGCCTCTGAGGCAGCCAAAGAAGCTGTATGGCTCAGGAACTTTCTAATAGACTTAGATGTGATTCCTGGTTTGCCCAAGATTATCATAATTTATTGTGATAATAGCGGTGCAGTTGCAAACTCGAAGGAACCACGAGCCTATAAAGCAAGTAAACATATAGAGCGTAAGTACCACCTGATACAAGACATCGTCAAGCGAGGAGAAGTTGTCGTCGCCAAGATTGCATCGGCAGATAACTTGGCAGATCCTTTCACTAAGGCCCTTCCGGTGAAAGTTTTTGATTGGCATGTGGAGTGGATGAGAATCAGATGTATGGCAACAGATATGGCAGCTTAGTTTTTTAGTATAAGTGGGAGATTGTTAGAATGTATATTAAAAGCCTAGCTTTTGTAAACATTTATTTTGAAATAAAAGAATCATATTTGGTCAATATCTACATTTATTTGTTAAATGCAATTGTTCAATTTAGTTATATAGTAGATAACATGGAGTACGGTGTCATACTCAGAAGATCATGTTATCGGTTCTTTATAAATTATAAACAGTTGCTCACGACTAAGATGGAAAGGAACAAACCATCGGAATAATCGTAGTGTAATTAAGTATTAGTTTATCTTGATTAATAAATTACACTGGTACACTCTAAGTGTATTGAGTATGACCACTTAGGTAAGTTCTTTTTGTATTGACTTAATAAAAGAACTAGACCTTAGTTATTATGGAAGTGTGTGCTCTTAATCCTAAGATAATAACAAGCATATATATTTAATATTTATTTCTTTGACTTATTAAAGGGTGAGATTTAGCTTGATAAATCAATATGTCTGATAAGTTGGGAAATAATATTACTTATAGTGTGTGTTGTTGATTATAGAAGGAATCAGTGTCCTAGTTATCTAAGTTGAGAATGTCCCCAAGAGAAGCTCATAAGAATTGCCATGTTAAACCCTGCAGGTGGACTTAGTCCGACATGACAATGAAGTTGAGTGGTACTACTCTTGGAGCTAGATATTAATTAAGTGAGTTGTCAGTAACTTACTTAATTATTGGACATTCGTAATCTTAAACACAGGGAGACTAACACACTCATGATAAGAAGGAACCCATAATGTAATTTGGGATTGGTGCGGTAGTGCGATAATAACTCTCTAGTGGAATGAGTTATTATCGATGAACTTGAGTTGTGTGTTCAGGGCGAGCACGGGATACTCAAGCTCATCGGAAGGCCAAAACCAATTTCTCCTCTAGGTCCCTATTGTAGTCTCATTATAGCCTCAAGTCTATCCAAATGTAAGGCTCTTCTTGGTGTCCAAGAAGTGGGCCAGTCCAATGCTTGGTGACCAAGCAAGGGCCGACCACATCCTCTTCTATAGGGGCCGACCCTTTGCTTGGTGACCAATCATGAAGGGGTCGGCCACAATATTCAAACAAGGAGGGTTATTTTTGAATTTTTAAAATCTTCTCTTTGTAGAAAACTATAAGTTTTAAAAGAGAGATTTTAATTTTAAAAACTTTCCTTATTTGAATTTGACCACATGTTTTAATAGAGAGTTTTATAAGTTTTAAAACTTTCCTTTTTAACCATCCTCATGGTTTAAGAAAAAAAGGAAGATAAGTTTTAAAATTAAAATTTTCTATCATCATGTTAAAAAAAGAAATTTTATAAGAGAAGTTTTAAATTTTAAAACATGATTTAAATTTTTTAGAACTTTCCTTTTTTATCTCCTACTTTAAGAAAGAGAGCTTGTAAATTTTATAAGAGGATTTCTTCTTGTAAAATTTTAAAAATATATTTTCCTTTTTTCTCTTGATGAGGTGGCCGACCACCTTGCTTGGTGCCCAAGCAAGGGGCCGACCATAATTAAAATTATAAAATAATCACAAAATTAAAATTGATGATTGATTCAATCAAGAGGAAAGAAAAGGAAAAAGGAAAAACTAGAGGATGATTTTATTTTTTTGTAAAAAGTTTTTCCTTATTTACCTTGGGCAAGGAATATAAAAGAAGGGGTGAGTAGACTTCATAAGACACAATTCTTATTCTCTTGCTTGGAGAACCTCAAGTGGCCAACCCTCTCCCTCTCCCTTCTCTTTTCCCTTTTGCTCTCTTCTCCTTGGTGGTGGTGGTGGCCGGATTTTAGAAGAAGAGGAAGAAGCTTTTGGGTGGTGTTCATCTTGGAGGATCGTCGCCCACATGACGTCCAAGGCGAGGCGAGGAATACGGCAGAAGATCTTGAGGTCATTAGCTTACAAAGAGAAGCTATAACTAGTAGTTTTCTTCCGCATCATACTAGTTATTTTCTTTGTAAGAATTCTAAATACAAGAGACAATTAGATCTAGTTTATCGAATTTATTTTTCGAGTTTGTGTTTTCTTCTTTTTCGAATTTGTGATTCGATTGTTCTTTTTGGTTAACCTAGAGTTATTTAAGGAAATTAAATATTAGCTTTCCTTAAAAGGCTTTGACTAGGCAGTGGTGGTTGCTCCTATATCCAAGAAGGTCATGTGCCTCGCCATGCACCTGGAAGCCAATTTTGGAAATTAATATTTAATGGAATTAATAACATAGGTGGATTTGAATCAATAGTGTTAAGTTCCGTTTACGATTCAAATCTAAACCTTTAAGAACAGATAAGTTAAATTTAGAATCAATAATGTTAAGTTCCGTCTGTGATTTCTAATTTAACTTCTAAATAACACAATAGGTTATTTAAGGAAAGGTTCGACACTTGTACAAAAATTTTTGTACAGTCAAACTGGTACATTTTCCTAGGACTAACCAACATGAAAGCCCTCTCACGACTATTTTATATCATTAAGATAAAGTAAATTAGGAAACTAAAATTAATTATCACATAGAAAGGTAATTTTTAAATCTTTATCTGAATTCTACCCTTAATTAATTTTATAAATCTGTCATAATTCACGGTTAAATTGGGGCGATAGTGTAATTATGTAATTTGTGTATGGGTACTAGTTTGGACTTGAAATGATTATGAAATTTTGGCAAAAACAAAAATTGATTATTTATTTACTAAAATTTTATTTTTAACGTGTACCCAAACTTTAAGATATCCAATATAAAATAGTTCATTAAGTAATTTTAACATACTCATAGTTTTTGGGAAACTAGTTCAAAATTGTAAAGATTAAAAAAGTTTTTTTTTAAAACCTATCTAATTTATCAGTTTTTTTTAATAATATAGATGTCTGAAATTCTCTCGACTAATTTGGAAGATAAATGACCTTCCCTCTCATTTGAGTACTTGGTAAATTACTCAAATGCCATAAAGGATACCTAAATTTATCACTTATTTATCATAAAAGTTAAAAGATACCTAAATTTATCACTTATTTATCACTTTTGATTTTTCATAAAAGATACTTAACTTTATTTATTTTTCTGACTTACTCATTCAATATAAGGGCTTACTTTTATAATTTTTGTTAAAAAAACTGTAAAATTATTAAAAAAATAAATGATTATTTTTATCTTCATGATTAGTTTTATTTTATAAAATTAAAATTTCATTTACCAATGGGATGGCTAGTAAAGATTATATTTTTTTATAAATTTAAATCTATTTTTTAGTTGTAATATTTTTCTCTAATGTTAAATGTTTTATAAAATATTTTTTTTATTAATTTAAAAATAAATTTATTTTTTTTACGGCATGATTTTTTTATATTTCCAAATACTCTAAAATTATTTTTTATAAATTTAAAATTCAATATATTTTCATGGATATAATTACTTTTTATTTTTAAAATTTAAGACTTATTCTCTTAATCCGATCATGTTAATTTGTTTTTTAAGAATGAAATTAGCTAAATAATTGCATTTCCCATTAAATTAATTTTATAGAAATAATTTAAATAAGGGGAAACAAATCCTTTTAAGATGATTCTAAAAACTAAGAGCATTCGTTTGATTTTTTTTCCCTTTATTTGCTAAACTTAAATTATAAGACAAAGTCTTATGAATCTAATATTCCTCTTACTTGTTTAAAATAATAAAGAAATTAGTCCACATTTAAAAAAAAAAAGATTTAACGACCACTTTAATTTAAAAAATATATTTAGATAGTTTTTGCTCATTCAAATTTAATTAAATTTACCTAATTCAGAATCACAAAAGGTTAACTCTTAAAAAGTAAAAAATACATTTGAAATAATTTTAATCAAAATGGTTCAGTAATTCAAAGCAAATCATTTTAATTCAATATTTTTTAATCAAATAGTATTTTTATTCATAAAAATTATAATCTTAAAAATTTGGAAAAGGGCTTTTAATGAGCAATTAATGTTTTTTTTTTCAAATATTAAAATACAGTTACGAATTTGTTTATGGGGAAAAAAGACGTATAATTCTAGGGGAAACGGGTTGGCCCAGAGAGCCGTTTGATGAGAGAAGCCCAAACCCTAAATTAGAGTCGAAAAGGTCGGAGAAGAAAGGTTCATGAACTCAACCGCTTCTTCGATCTTGGGGAAGACGAAGAAGAAGCCCTAGTCCTTGGCATCGCGGGTTCGCACCTGATCTGTGTCCTCCGTTATTTTAGGGCTTCAACATCGTCGATCGTGATGACACGGCGGCCATGACGACGACGGCGGAGACGAAGAGGAACAACCCGCCCGCCGGGTGCGACGACGACATCTGCGGCGTTCGAGATACCTGGTTGCTCCACCACATTCGTCACCGTACCGTATTCCGCCGCCTCTGCACTAACTGCGTCCTTCGCTACCACCCTGGCTGCTTCTGCGCTTCCTGCTTTGATCTCCTCCTCGACGGAGGTGGCTGCCCTGTCGTCCGATGCTCCCGGTGCCCCTCCGTATCCCACGCAGCCTGCCTTCCCGACCCAGCTGGCCCCTTCTTCTGCTCCATCTGTTCCGATGCAGGTAGCTCTGCCACTTATTTCCCTCGCAGGGCGGAGAAATCGCTGGATATCAAGTTGGCTAAAGTTCTTCTTGCAGCCGCCCAGTTGGCGGCAGCATCAATGAGTCGAGCGGCATCGTCTGCCAAAGCAGATGCTGATAGAAAGGTGAAGGAAGCAGCGATTGCAAGGAAAAGAGCGAGGGAAGCACTTGAGAGGGTCACCTTTCTGTCCAAGTCTGAGAAGGAGAAGAAGAAAAGTGAAGCTGATCTAAATGCTTCATTGAGTTCTAAGCCTGAAGTTGTGGATCATAAGAAAAAGATGCCAAAGTTGAACAACACCGTAGCCACCATGGTAGCAAAGATTCCGAACAGGGAGAGGGATCGATGGATGAGGTTTCAGGAGCCGATTAGGGTGGTCCAGAAGCAAGTCCAGGTCAATGCAGAAGGTAAGAACAATCTGGATTTTATGGTTGAGATGCAAAGCCATGCAAAGAATGTTGAGGCAGAACGGAGATTGATCAGTGCGTCACATGCACCCAACGCTCTGGGTCAAATGGAGAGGGATGAAAGGGGAGCCCTCAAACGTTCTCAAGGTGGACATGTTAACGATGATGTAGTTGTTGGTATTTGCTGACAATTCTCCTAGGACTTGTGAATCAACTCAAGGTGAATATATTAGTATCTCTATGCTTCAATGTTCTACGTTATTATGACACCTCATAAAATTTTAGTTTTGATTGTCTTTATAGTTTATAGCTTTGACATAATCATTTCTTTCGAACTAGGGTTTGATTAGTAAGCCTCATAGTTTTTGGTCTTAGTATCAGAACATTGAGGGGTTTTCATGTGTTAGAAGGGTACTTCTGTTACCTCCTCCTTGAAGCGCTTGACATTGAATTGTTGTGAACTGGTGCAGATACACGAGGGACAAAGAGATACTATGAAGCTGTCAAAGCTAGTGACATACAATGAATCTGTCAAAGGTAGTCACTTAGTACCTATATTATGCAGTTTGAAGTTGATTGGTGGATTGTGTACTTTAGATAGCATGATTGATGTTCATTTGCTGTTATTGGAAATTGTTTAGCACATTTTGTCCGTACTTCAACTAATTTCTCTTCAATGAAATGTCTTTATTGTGTCTACTGCACCTTCATTATATGTGTAGTTTTGAACTGCCTACTTCTTGTTAAAAAAATTTTTTTCGTCTTTATTTTCACTTCGTATAATGTTCTAACTCTTATCTTTCCATTGATTAATGCCTAGACAAGCTTCATGGATGGATATCATACTTTTACTTGCTTTTCTTTTCTTTAAAGAACCTATTTAACATTCAAGATTTAATAATCTACAATAATATTCGTAATAAATACTTGGATATCAAACCATTTTCAACCTTCTTTTTTGGTGCTTTGTGGTACTATCTTTGATTGACACTTGCATATTCACTTTTAGATGTGGTACATTTTGAGATAGGGTTGTAAATGAACCAAATGTTTGTGAGTAAGTTTGGTGTTCGGCGAGCAAGTTTAGTGTTTGGTTTGGTAAGATCTTGTTTATGTTCATTCAATATGCACAAGGTAAATTAAATGAACAGCCTTGAACAACTCATTAAACTAAATGAACAAGCTTGATCACGTGTTTAATTTGTTAATGTTCAAAACAGAGTGTGAACTGTTTGTAAACAATGTTCATGATCAATGCCGACGAACAAAGTTTGTGAACCATTAATCAACAAATCTCTTATCAAACTTGTAAATAAAAAAAACTCTCAAAATGAGCTCACTAACTAACAAAACAAGGTTGAAAATATAAAAGTTTTAAAGAACCAAACAAGTTCTATTTGAAAGTTCAATAACATCTTAACAAACCAAGCTCAATCTTGTAAATAACTGAAGCCGAGTTTGAACAACTGTTTCAACGACTTGATTTATTTTAGGCTCGGCTCCGCTTAGCTACCCCTATCAGCCAAGTTTGAATAACACAAAATTCGGCTCGGCTTGATTACAACAATATGTAGATGAAAAATTGTATTGAAAATTTTAAAATATCCAACTTTTGATGCCAAATCACCAAGAATCAATCAATAAACTAAAGCAGAAGCATACCTGAATCCATCATGTTTAAATCTTTTAGATCTATATGTTTTCTTGGAGAGCCCTTTCTAACAATGAAATTCAAAAAGGAATTCGAACTTCACCTCATGATTGGGGGACTATAATCGGTTGACATAGATAATTTCATTGTTATTTTTTGGTATTTCTATTTTAGTCCATCATAAAATCAGAAATTATCCTTTAGTCTCTACACATTAAAGGCACACCTCCTATTAGTTACATTGAAGCCCATATGACCCAAAACCTTATTAGATCGCCTTTAATTGGGCCCACACTTATTTGGCAGTCCGTGATACATAATTATTCACATATAAACTTAGTTTTAAATAATGATTCAACAATCTCCCACCTTTCTATGCGCAATGTTATAAAATATTATTGACTATTCCATGCAACGAAAGGGAATAACCCAAATATCCCTATGTGTAAGTTTTAAGATATTCAAGTCGGTTGGCTTCAAATCTCCTTTTATTGGTTTGTTTTTCCTTTATACAGTTAACACAGATATCAAAATCTGTAAAATCTTAAGCACAAGTCTCTGTATTCACCTTTTAGAAATGTACCCAATCTCTTGTTCAATAATGCAACTGAATTCTTACAGGTTAATTTTCTTTTAGTGTCTCGTGAACTTGGTTAATTTTCTTTTAGTGTCTTGTGAACTTAATTGTAGGGATTCACTAAATGAAGCAATTGCATCCAATGAATAAAGATTATCAGAATTTGATAAAGAACCAGAATGAACCAAACCAGGATCAACCAAATTGAAATCACAATTTGAATTTTCTATTGTCAAATGAACAAGAAAAACAAGATTTGTCCAGAGTAGAAATGAAAAAAATAAATTCAGTCGAAAACATGGTACAATAAATGTTTCATCCAAATCTAAATAAAATCCAATCATTAACACTAATCTTAATTTTCATATTGTCTCAACTGAAACATCTTACCATTGTCCACATTGATGAATCTTTTAGCGTGATTTGGCTTTCTACAATTCAAGCAACCTTGCATAGTCCCACCAGTTGTTGCACCAGAATCTATCCACTATATGTGTTGGGGAACTGAAGTTAAAGTAACCTCAGAACAAACTAAAATAAGAAGCATACCTTTCTTAGTATGCCAAGTGTGAGAATTGGTGCGATGCTTCTTGGATGCTCTTCAACACCACAAAAGTAACAACCACACCCTCCCACTCAATTTCTTTTGTTGTTTCCTTTGGGAGTGTTGCATGTGAGGCTTCCTTACTTTTTTTTCCTTTTCTTTCCTTTGTCTTTTGAGGCTGAAGCCAAACGAGCACTTTCTATCTTATCTTACTAAAACCTTTCCTCTTTTTAAATATAGTATGATATGAGCTCATTTAGGGACCAAGTCTCTTTTTGACATTTTGTAGCTTAACTTAAATTTAAAGATGATATATCTGATGCACGAACAAGTCCTCAGAGAGGCCAAGCTGTGAATGAGACATTTCCATAATGAACTCCTTATATTACCTTTACTTTTATTACTTATTGAAATTAGATTTGCCAAGAGTGTACTAATTCAACCTTTTGAGTATTGGCAAATCTTTTTTCAATATCTTTAAGGAAATCTTTAGCCGTAGTAATGTCATTTGACATTGTGCCCCTAAAAGTAGTTCATTCAAATATTTAGCATAAATCATAATTATAAGATTACACATATAGCATTCACCTTTCTGTCCAAGTTTGAGACGGAGAAGAAGAAATCTATAGGGGTATTAAACTAATGATTAAGGAAAAGAGTAATAATTGAAACTAATTGAAAAAAGATTAAGGAAAGAGATCACAGTGACTGAAAATTAATTTGGGTTCATGTTTAGAAGGTCAACAATAAAAGCTATACATTTTCAACTAATTGAAAAGTATTGTGTTAAAAATAAGATTTACACATGGTATTCATTAACTTAGAAAAAGCTTATAATTGAATCCCAAGAGAAATTATATGGAGAATTCTAGAAAGAGAAGTGTTAGTGTAACATATATTGAACTAATTAAGGATATATATGAGGATGTAACGACTAGAGTGAAGACTTAGGTGGATTAACTAAATCATTTCTAATAAAGATAGGATTACATCAAGGACAAGCTCTAAGTCCCTATCTTTTTACGCTAATTATGGACGAACTCATTGGACACATTCAATACACAGTATTGTAGTGTATGTTATTGTTTTGGTAGATGAGACACGTGAATGAGTAAATACTAAACTCTAAGATCTTGGCGGAAAATACTAGAAGTGAAAGGTTTTAGGCTTAGTAGAGTAAAGACGGAATATATGAAATTTAAGTTTAGCAATATTAGATGCAATGAGATAATTGTTAGGATAGGAGATGACGAGTTATTTGGAACGGAGAACTTTAAGTATTTATAATCATTTTTGCAAAATGATAGAGAAATTGAGAGAGATGTCTTATATAGAATACAAGCACGATGGTTGAAATGGAAGAAAGCGGTGAGTGTTGTATGTGATCGTAAAGTACCTCTAAAACTTAAAAGAAAGTTCTACAAAATGGCGATTAGACTTGCTATATTATATGATACTAAATATTGTGTTATGACTCGAGCATATAAGCAAAAGATGAGAGTTTTAGAGATGAAGATGTTAAGGTGGATGTGTGGACTTACGAGGAGGGACAAAATAAGAAATGAGAACATTAGAGAGAAAATAGGAGTTGCATCTATTGAGGGAAAACTTCGAGAGACACGTTTAAGATGATATGAACATATACTTCATGATCAATAAATGATCCAGGCGATATGAAACAATGACAAATACACACATCAAATGAGGAAGATCAAAAAAGATTTGTTTAGCAACAATAAAATAAGATAAAGTTTATTTAAGTATAGATAATGATATAGTAGGGTATAGAGCTTAATGACGTAAAATGATTGATATAGTTGACCTTAGATAGTGGGATAAAGCTTGGTTGTTATTGTATGATGCGCTAAAATAGAAATACTAAAAGATAACAATGAAATTATATATATGATGTTGTTATTTGGCAAAAGGTCATATGCGGGCCACGGGCGCCTCTACAAGGCCGACCCACAGCCATCTGTTAAGAGGTAAATCATGAAACTAAGTAGGCCACCACATGGGAGGGTATTTCTCCCTTGTTTCGCCGGGAATCGATCCTGGCTTGATTTGACAATTCTATCACGTGATGACCAACTCAGCCAAGCCCGGGGGCTATATGATGCGGTTATTGTCTCTAGATCTTCTTGTATTTTTTAAATCCCATTATCAGAAATAGATCCCAGGAGAAACTAAAGGACACTCCAGAAAACGTGTAGATTTGGAAGATTAGCCATACATTCTTGGAGATCTAAACATCATCGATTTAGGTATGCGTCCGTTTTAGTTTATTGATTGATTCTTGGTGATTTGGTACAAAAGTTTCTAGAATATTTTAATACTTTTTATAAAGTTCCCCCCTACAATAAGAGCCAAAAACAAAATACCTGATGGGGACTAAACCTGTAATTGGCATAGTTATTATTTATCTCTAACAACTCATAACACATACTATTAACTCTAATAACTATATATATATATATATATATATATATATATATATATAACCCTAAGGACCTCATCGTGCACACCCCATGCAAACCTCAAATATTTTTTCTATGTAAAAATTTTTTTTGCTTAATACTATAACTCAACCCCTAAATCCTAAAGGTAAAATTTTATTGTCATAACCAAAAACTTAAAAAAAAAACAAAAAAAAAACAAATGTAGTGAGGCACTGACGTAAGTCTAGAAGTACGGTCCAGAGCATAAAAAGATTATATATATATATATATAATTATATATATATATATTCTGTTATGTTATGCCACCCTTATGCGCCTTTGCTGCATAATTGTGGGGGACGTTTGACATGGCAGTTGGGGTGGACCCCAGTGTTGCGCCCCCTCTCTCAATCGCATAACGGAGGCGCGGAAGGGGGCATGCAACATAATGTTGTTATATATTAAGGTTCTAAAATTCGCTAGACGCTAATCGATTCTAGACCAACGCCTAAGCCACCTAGGCGCCATTAGGCGGATTCCACGGTATCAACATAAATTACATAATTAATCTCTTGATTAGTTAATTGTAATAACCTAAAAAGATCTTTAAGAATAAATTCAGTAACTTTGAAAGCTATGTGATTTAATTATCTGATTCATCTTATCCACCATTTTTTCCATAATTTTATTAAACCTTCGATATTTAACAAGTAAAAGACCACTACTCCAACTTCAATTGAATACATAAATCACTTTGAAATTTATTTTTATCGCAAACTTCAATATTATCAGTAAAAAAAATAACAGAACAACAAGATACTTAAACATAAACATATTTTCTTTTCATTAAGCAAAAAAAAAAACAGAAATGGCAAACTCACGTATACATGCAAGTATCAAAATTAAAACAAATTACCTTTTAACTTCAATATTCATTGTGAGTGTATGATGAAATAACGTTCCAAAGGATGAGGTTTTGGCCAACCTTCAATTTAATCCCTTCCAAGTCACTTAGTTGAGGAAAGATCAGACAACAAATTTTTTTTCAAATCGATCTCTCTGGCCTTTTAACTCTCTGATTTCTTCAAAATGTGACCTTCATCATTAACTCTGATTTCTTCAGCTCTGGATACAGGGAAACCAACAAATTGATTTTCTTGTTGGACCAAAGTTTAGGGCTTATAAAGCATAAGTCCAACATAAAAAAAAGGCTACATTTTAGTTTTGTTTTAATTAGATTTAAAATTTAAAAGCCTAAACTAAAAAAAATTCATGAAAACCCTGCATTATTTACGCGGCGCCTAAATGATTTGTGATTCGATCAATTAGTCGGGCACCTAGGGCCACCTAATCCCGCCTCGACGCAAAGGTCGCCTAGGCTGGCCGACTAGCATGTTTTCAGTACAACTGGCTGGCGCCTAGCGTCTAGGCGGTTGCCTAGATCGATTTTTAGAACACTATATATATATATATATATATATATATAATGGCCAGTATACAAATTACCATTCTAGAAACTTTATGGCGAGGGCAAACAAAAAAAATTTAACAAGATTTGGGAAAGAAAGAAATAAGTCATTGTATTTTAATGTATCCATTTTACTATGCTGGATGAGCTATCATACTCATGGATCAAGCCTCAAAACAAGGCTCGACCTCTACTTCTGTATTGTCTACATTAGTGTAACTTAAACTGACTGGATTACCAGTTGATTTGGCAAAACAAATGTAGCAGTTAAGATAAAGCATAACATTTAAATTGTCATACCATCATGTCTAGTATAAAAAACATAATTCTAGCTACTCTAGTTTTTGTTGCTTGAAGATAATTTGTTTTCAGTATCAATTGTGTGTAGTTGTTGTTGTCGACTTATTTGAATTTCTTCTTGCAAGAACGCTACATTGATGTCTATGGAAAGCCATTTCAAGTGAGGATTTCCTTTTATTTGAAATGATCACATTTATTAAATATTGGTCTGAAGTTTAGTTTAGTTTTATTGTTTGCCTTATTGGCTCAGGATTGTTCTTTTGCCACTGGCCAACTTTATCAGGTGGCTGGCCAGTTTTAAAGAAAACAAATATTATCCTTGTCTAATCGCTGGCTGCTTCTCACGATCAATTTTTCATTTTCTGCATGCATTGTTCCTATTGAGCTTGTAAACAGCAAGTATTCGCATTTCTGGAGACATTTACTTCATTCTGTGTTCCAATGGCTGTCTATGAAATGCTAACTTGCCTCTTTTACAAAACAGAAACTGGTCGATCGCTGACTAGTTATGAATTCATTGCATGATACATTTGTTTATGTAACACAGATCACCAAAGTATGCTTATGGAGTTGATTGGTTTTTTTTAATTAGTTGAGGAAATAAAGATTTTGTTTGATGTTATTTCCCAAATGATTCTTTCCTTGCTGTCTGAAAGAGCAGTTGTGTTTACAGCCAATGACTCCAGTGGCGAAAGGGGATGTTCTCACCCTCAGCCTCTCCACGCCTGCCCAAGGCATTCAGAAACGAGATAATTCATGGCCCTCGAGTGATATTTTTTTAGACGAGAAATTTTATTTCCTAAGGAATTGTCTCATAGATTCGAGCCATACTCTTTTTGTGATAATTTATCAATAATTTATCATCCAAGATCAACTTGATTATGTCCACTCTATGATCCGCACGGTTCGACCCGTAGCATATAAAATATATATAATTTCAAAGCTTGCCGATTGAGAGGGAAAGGACAACAGGGATAAAAAATTAAAAAAAATTATCTTATGTTGCTCATCTTGTGTGTACCAAATAAATAAATAAATAAATATATTATTTATATTCTTTTTTTTTTTAGTGTATATTGATCTATATGTTCATTAGATTTAAAGTAAGTTGGTTATTTTCCTGGCTGTCTTCTTGGGAAGTTGAGGGTTTGTAATTATGAAATTTTACTATTGATTTACCATGTTTATTTTTATAGATTATGGATTCTTTTGGTTGTAGTGTTTGTGGGGTAATATTTAGATCTAGGTTAAGATTCCAGTCTAATCCAACAAGTAAGTCAGATGAAAAGTCTTTGGATTTGATGAAATAAATTTCTCTTGTCGTGAGGGTTTCTATTATATTATTAATTTGTACTTTAAAAATGTTGTTTATGCTAGTCATTGTTTTTCCGAGAAAGATTATGTCTATTTGAATATTATGTTTCTGAAAATCACCATATCCCCTGGCTTGAATAGAAATTTTAATATGGTCAATAAAGTTTAAAATAGTCATATTAAAATTGGGATAAAAATACGTAATTCCTAGATTACTATTCATATCTACTTTTATAAGTCCAATAACCGCTTTGTCATTGTCAGAGAACCTTGAGTCATATAGTAGTAAAAAGACTTTAGCTCCTATGTTTTTTCGAGTAAGTCCTCTGAGGCCAAACACAATAAGTCCTAGGTGAATATAGTTATGTTTTCTTTGTAAGAGTAGTCTAGCTGATTCTTCATTCATAAGGTTAAATCTTTCTTCTCCCCCATCTAGTAGGTGTAATAGTTGGGTTCTATGATGTCTATAAAGTGAAGTGGAAACGGATAACAACCCTTGATGATATAATCGTTTTAGGTTTAGTGTATTTAATTGTTCATTAGAGAAAGTGTCTAAGTTTTGGTCTATATCTATAAGTTCTTCTAATTGATAGGTAGCCTGAGTACTTGTAGATTTTCTGGATATCATAGAGAGATTCTTTTGAGGTCTTAGTGTATGTGAGGAACTAGAAAAACTTTCAACTTGTGTTTTAGTTTATAGAGCCATTAGAAGGTGAATCTTATATTTTTAAGAATTTATATGTGGTAGGTGGGTGTTTAGTAATAGTTTTTCCTAGGAAAAGTTTACTAAGATCTTTATTTATATTTTTTAATATTTGCTTCAGATCCTATGTCTGAGTGTTTTTATGTATGTGATTTTCCAAAGTAAGAATTTGATTTTCTAAGACTGTAAGTCTATAATGCAAAGAAGTAAGTAAGGCTAGGATCATGTTATTCTGTTGTACTAGAATTTGGTCTCCTTGGCTTACTAAGGCAGAATTGCTATAGCCTATGTCTTTGGATTTAGCAAATTGTTGGGAGTACTCTAAAGCTTCCTCATAATGAGAATTAGAAAATTTGAGCTTGTTCATAAACTAATCCGAAGAGAATCTTAAGGCTCTGATACCATTTATACTCTTTTTTTTTTAGGGTCTTCTAGGTCTTCTAGTGAGCCTCACCTGTAAAAGAACTATAAGAAAACCAAATGCCCCGGCTATGTAGGATGATGGCTGCTTAATATCCTTCCTGAGCCAGCACAAGTTTTATTTTGGTTTACTTTCTTTTACGGTTACTGTTCACCTTTAAGTTACTTAGATAAGGACTGAAAAAGATCTGGAAGAGAGAAATGAAATAAGAGTACGTTTTATTAAGCCAGGTATTTTACAGATGCATACATGTTTTAAACAACAGAACTATCATACATGGTTTAAACAGCAGAACTATCTTACAGATCGACAAGCAAACTTAAGGAAACTTAAGTAAACTCTTACATACTGAAACAGAAATAATTAAAAGACATTACATACTGAAATTGACTTATTTTACATACTTACAGACAGAAACGAAGGGCTTTGAGAGGGAACTCGAGAGGGAGGTTGAGAGAGTGTGAGGAGGCAAAGAGGGAGAGAAAGTTGTGCGTAGTGGATGTCTTGGGAGGTAGAGGAAGATGACCTTTTATAAGCAAGAGTGGAGAGATGTCTTCGGGAGGAAGGAAACATTTGCTTGGCAGTGAAGGAAAGCATCTTGGAAAGTAAGACAGGTGGAAGGAAGGTGTTGTTTAGGGTTAAAGGAAGACTTCTGCAAAAGAGACGGGTGGAAAGTAGTATTGGTTTTAGCGGTGGCACTGGTGGAGGTGACATTGTTGAGTAGTGGTGACACTGTTGAGTACTGTTGTTGTTGCAGTGGTGGCACTGTTGAGTACGATAGTTGTCATTCTTAGCTGTCCATCATATTATCAATGTTGTCTTTGTAGGACCGTTGAGCCAGCTAGAAGGGGGGGAGTTGAATAGCCCTAAAAAAATTAAATAAAGACCCTTCTCGAACTTTCAACAGAACACTTACAGAATAATAAAGTAAACAGAAAATAGAAAAAGAAAGGCTCACAAAGAGTTGACTTGGTTACAACCTGGGAGATTGTTAATCCAAGGAAGGTGTCGTACTATTATCTCCTTCTGGCGGAGAAGCCTTTTTACAGCAGTGAAGCGCACAACTAGAGAAGCTAAACTAGAGAGAACGTACAAGTGTTGTTACAATGAGTTGTTCTGAATTGATTCAAAGCTTCTGGATCAAGGCTATATTTATAGCCTTGGTCGGGGCACCTGGAAGGGTTCCGGGAGCCCTGGGGGGATAAATTTTATCCCCCAACGTTCAGATCGAGTCAAAGCTCGATCCGGTCAAAAACTCAGGTCCGAGCGCTCGGAAGGGTTCCGGGCGCCCCGGACCCCAAAAGTCAACTCTGGTTCACTTTTATCCAGGACCTCTGCTTCGCTTCAGTCCCGCCTCGGTCCGGGTCTTCCGCTCCGGATCCACTTACTTGGGTGATCTCTGCTATCTGGAATAGGGCTCACCCGAACCCAACTTCCGGTCTTCTAGAGCAGGCTTCCCTCCGGCTTCTCGTCCCTCAGAATCGCTGCGTGTTTCCTTCTCGTCCGCCGGCGTACTCATCCGCAGTATTCGTCCCTCGGACGCACCGCGTGCCGTCCTTCTCGCTAGCTGCGTCTCTTGCTCCCCGAGTAATCTTCCGCTTCGGCTTTCGTCCCTCGGAACCACCGCACGCTTCCTTCTCGTCCACCGGGGTACTCTTCCGCAGCACCTCATCCCTCGGACTGCCGTCCTTCTTGCTAGCTGCGTCTTCTGCTCGACTACCTGTATTTCTAAGCTCCTGCACACTTAGACACAAGGTTAGAAACAAACAGGACCTAACTTAACTTGTTGATCACACCAAAACAACCTTGAGATTCCAAGAATCCCTTTTTGGTGTGATCAACCCAAGTTAAGCTAGGGTTAAAATAGACATTAAATAACATTAAGTAAATTAACTTAATTTGCAATTTAAGTGCAAAAAGATAGAAAGATAAAAAAAAAAAATTAAATCTATCTACCTCCCCCTAGACTAATAATTTCCCTTCTCCCCCTTTGATCACAAAAAAATGGGGTTCTAAAAAAAACAATCTAAGGGTTAAAAATTTAGTAAATTTGAAAAAAATATGTAAAAGAAATTCTAAGTTAAAAAAAAACAATTCTAAGTAAAGTTTTGAAAATTTGACTTAGGTAATTTTTAAAAAAAATTCTAAGTAATTTGAGCATAAATTTCTAATTTTAGAAAATCTTTTAAAGATTATTTTTGAAAGAAATTTTTCTAACTTAATCATTTGAGAATTTTTTTAAAAAATTTCTAAGTAAAAAAAATGACTTAGTAAATTTCTAAAAAAAAATGTTTTGAATAACCTTTTTAAAGCATTAATTAATTCTTGCATTAATGGTTTATTTCGGCGGGTGGATGCTTGGTCCGGTCATCGCGTTGCTTCGTTCGACGGTTAGTCCTTCAAAAGCGCCTCGGCTCTGATACCATCCCCTTCGTATTTCGGCGGGTGGATGCTTGGTCCGGCCATCGCGTTGCTTCGTTCGGCGGTTAGTCCTCTTGAAGCGCCTCGGCTCTGATACCACTTGTAGGACCGTTGGGCCGGCAAGAAGGGGGGGTTGAATAGCCCTAAAAAAATTAAACAAAGACCCTTCTTGAACTTTCAACAGAACACTTGCAGAATAATAAAGTAAACAGAAAATAGAAAAAGAAAGGCTCACAAAGAATTGACTTGGTTACAACCGGGGAGATTGTTAATCCAAGGAAGGTGTCGTAATATTATCTCCTTCTGGTGGAGAAGCCTTTTTACAGGAGTGAAGCGCACAACTAGAGAAGCTAAACTAGAGAGAGCGTACAAGTGTTGTTACAATGAGTTGTTCTGAATTGATTCAAAGCTTCTGAACCAAAGCTATATTTATAGCCTTGGTCAGGGCGCCTGGAAGGGTTCCAGGCGCCATGGGGGGATAAATTTTATCCCCCAATGTTCAGATCGAGTCAAAGCTCGATCCAGTCAAAAACTCAGGTCCGGGCCCCCCGGTCAACTCCGGGCGCCCCAGACCCCAAAAGTCAACTCTGGTTGACTTTTTCGTCTGGGACCTCTGCTTTGCTTCAGTCCCGCCTCGGTCCGGGTCTTCCACTCCGGATCTGCTTACTTGAGTAATCTCTGCTATCCGGAATAGGGCTCACCCGAACCCAACTTCTGGTCTTCTCGAGCAGGCTTCCCTCCGGCTTCTCGTCCCTCGGAATCGTTGCGTGTTTCCTTCTCGTCCGCCGGCGTACTCATCCCAGTCTTCATCCCTCGGACGCACCGCGTGCCGTCCTTCTCGCTAGCTGCGTCTCTTGCTCCCCGAGCAATTTTCCGCTCCGGCTTTCGTCCCTCGGAACCACCGCACGCTTCCTTCTCGTCCACCGGGGTACTCTTCCGCAGCACCTCTTCCCTCGGACTGCCGTCCTTCTCGCTAGCTGCGTCTTTCGTTTGACTACCTGTGTTCCTAAGCTCCTGCACACTTAGACACAAGGTTAGAAACAAACATGACCTAACTTAACTTGTTGATCACACCAAAACAACCTTGGGGTTCCAAGAATCTCCCCCTTTTTGGTGTGATCAACCCAAGTTAAGATAGGGTTAAAATAGACATTAAATAACATTAAGTAAATTAACTTAATTTGTAATTTAAGTGCAAAAAGATAGAAAGATAAAAAAAAAAATTAAATCTATCTACCTCCCCCTAGACTAATATTTTCCCTTCTCCTCCTTTGATCACAAAAAAATGGAGTTAAAAAAAAAACAATCTAAGGGTTAAAAATTTAGTAAATTTTAAAAAAAATATGTAAAATAAATTCTAAGTTAAAAAAAAACAATTCTAAGTAAAGTTTTGAAAATATGACATAGGCAATTTTAAAAAAAAAATTAAGTAATTTGAGCATAAATTTCTAATTTTAGAAAATCTTTTAAAGATTATTTTTGAAAGAAAATTTTCTAACTTAATTATTTGAGAATTTTTTTAAAAAATTTCTAAGTAAAAAAAAATGACTTAGTCAATTTTTTTTTTTTAAAAAATTTAAGTAAGTAAATTTCTAAAAAAAATATTTTGAATAACCTTTTTAAAGCATTAATTAATTCTTGCATTAATGCTTTATTTCAGCGGGTGGATGCTTGGTCCGGCCATCGCGTTGCTTCGTTCAGCGGTTAGTCCTCCTGAAGCGCCTCCGCTCTGATACCATCCCCTTCGTATTTCGACGGGTGGATGCTTGGTCCGGTCATCGCGTTGCTTCGTTCGGCGGTTAGTCCTCCTGAAGTGCCTCAGCTCTGATACCACTTGTAGGACCGTTGGGCCGGCTAGAAGGGGGGTTGAATAGCCCTAAAAAAATTAAACAAAGACCTTTCTTGAACTTTCAACAGAACACTTACAGAATAATAAAGTAAACAGAAAACAGAAAAAGAAAGGCTCACAAAGAGTTGACTTGGTTACAACCGGGGAGATTGTTAATCCAAGGAAGGTGTCGTACTATTATCTCCTTCTGGCGGAGAAGCCTTTTTACAGCAGTGAAGCGCACAACTAGAGAAGCTAAACTAGAGAGAGCGTACAAGTGTTGTTACAATGAGTTGTTCTGAATTGATTCAAAGCTTCTGGACCAAGGCTATATTTATAACCTTGGTCGGGGTGCCTGGAAGGGTTCCAGGCACCCTGGGGGGATAAATTTTATCCCCCAACGTTCAGATCAAGTCAAAGCTCGATCCGGTCAAAAACTCAGGTCCGGGCGCCCGGAAGGGTTCCGGGCGCCCCGGAGGGGTCCGGGCACCCCGGTCAACTCCGGGCGCCCCGGACCCCAAAAGTCAACTATGGTTGACTTTTTCGTCTGGGACCTCTACTTCGCTTCAGTCCCGCCTTGGTCCGGGTCTTCCGCTCCCGTCTCTTCTTCCGCTCCCGTCTCTGTTATCCGGAATAGGGCTCACCCGAACCCAACTTCCGGTCTTCTTGAGCAGGCTTCCCTCTGGCTTCTCGTCCCTCGGAATCGCTGCGTGTTTCCTTCTCGTCCACCGACGTACTCATCCGTAGTCTTTGTCCCTCGGACGCACCGCTTGCCGTCCTTCTCGCTAGCTGCGTCTCTTGCTCCCCGAGCAATCTTCCGCTCCGGCTTTCGTCCCTCGGAACCACCGCACGCTTCCTTCTCGTCCACCGGGGTACTCTTCCGCAGCACCTCGTCCCTCGGACTGTCGTCCTTCTCGCTAGCTACGTCTTCCGCTCGACTACCTGTGTTCCTAAGCTCCTGCACACTTAGACACAAGGTTAGAAACAAACAGGACCTAACTTAACTTGTTGATCACACCAAAACAACCTTGGGGTTCCAACAGTCTTCACCGGGGTTGAGTCTAAAGATGGTGCTTGTGAGCTGGAAGTTTGGTTTGGTGCTCTGTGTCTGGCTAAGGCAGCTCGATAGACTCTAGCTGAAAAGGCGGAACTTGATAACCTCTTGTTACTCATTCTCTCTGTCTTCTTCTGGTAATATTGAAACAAAGTAGTATGTTGTGTAGTAAAGTGAAAAAGGGAAAAACCTGGTACCCATATCTTTTGGCCAATAAATTTTTTCAGTGAATGATTCTCCAACCAGGAGATAAGTATTAGGATCTTCAAGTCTGTCCCAGCCCCAATGCGTCCCTTGGACTGAAGCTCTCCAGTGTTTGAGTTGGTCGGAAAAGGAGGGAGGAGCTTCCCAATCATAGTCTGGGTCTGTAGGATAGTATGTAGCTCGGCTTGGTAACCACCAATTTCATTTACGTCAATTTTAACTAAATGTCAGGCTAGCTCGATTTTGAGATCCAACCATTCTGGAGTACTGTCAAATGTGCATACTACAAACGTTTCTTCTTCTTACAAAGCAGTAGAAATAACAGTACCAAGTTTTTTTGGGAAATCTTTAACTGAATCTGGGTATGAATCCATAATTTATGTAAGAGACAGTAGTCAAGAAGAGTAAAAGGGGTAATTTGTCTCCCTTTGTAAGCCGTAGTAATGTAGGATTCATAATCCATGTTAGCTCTTCTAAAAGCATAGAGAAGATGACATTGACATCCATATTTATCTTATTCTATACAAGATGGTCCTTTCTTTTGGCATTTAAGTTTTGGGCTGAACTCAGCTTCATATACAATAGTCATTCCTTCAGGAGGTGTTTTGTGAAAAGCTTTTAGGGTTTCACATAATTCGATGAACATTATAAAGTAGATTTTTCAACCAGACTGCGAACATAAGTATGAATGTCCTCGGGAATAGTATTTAGGAAGCCTGCTAGGCGCATCTCAGATGTTATTTGTAAAGTGTAGTCTTATTTTGTTCTTTAAGTTGAGCCAAAGTTAGGTATTCTGGTCTGATAGGAGTAGTGGTGTGTTTTGTTGAAGGCTCTGTCAGGCTATTCTCAGGAGTATGTTGTACAACTTGAGCATAAGTAAAAGTATTTGTATTAGGGCTAGTAGCTTGTATTGGTGTTGTTTGTAGAGTTGTACTAACAAAGAAATGTGGTCCTAGATGGGCTCTGGCTGCTGTAAAAGCCTTTTCAAGTGAATAATAGCCTTTAAAGTATGGATGTTCTAGGTTTTGAATGGCTAAGTTGGTTTCTTCCCACGTAGAGTATACCCCTGCCTGGAGTCCTGAAAAGACTACGTAACAAGAAAATTTCTTTCATGTTGGTTTCTGGATAGTAGTAAGAAAATAGTTAGAAAGAGCGTTTATTACTGTAATTTTATGTCCAGAGCTTCCTGGAAGTGTAGGGATATGCCAAATATTGTCAATAAGACAATTTTGGATGTGGTCAAGTCTGTCTCTGCCAACAAAGTGAAAATGATCTTCTAGTTGTGTGAATAGTTGTAAATCTTGAGTGCTAAAACGCATAGTTTTGGTGGAAAAAGTACGAACTTTCCTTGGTCTGCCCATCCTATAAGTAGTAAGGACTAAATAAATAAAATGTTAATGTAACAATCTTGATAATGTATATGCTAAAGAATTATTAACCCCTTTAATATGTTCCCATTGTATCTTAAGTCCTTTATTGATTATGGTATCTATAAATTTTAACCAACGCTTTGTACTGAGGCCTTTTCTGACTGATTTAGTTTGTTGACCATATTTGACTATGGCTTCGTAGTCTATTCTAATAAGGATTTCTGGTTTGTTACAAATAAATAGTCTAAAAGCTTCTAAGCGATAAATAACAGTTAAAATTTCATAATCTAATGATGTCAAGTGTCCTTTTTCGTGGTATTTTCTAGAGGCATAATGACATAAGGCTTCTGTTGATTTAGGTTCATATTTGGAAGTTTTTGGGATATAAGATACCACCCCAACCAGTCTCACAGTCATCTGTTTCAATAATTAAATAATCTGAGTCAAGAGGTAAAGTTAACTTAGGGATAGTTTTAACCAGTTGTTTGATTTGCTGAACTAAAGCAATATCTTGTTGGTTGAAATATTTTTGTCCAGTCAAAGATGTCTTATTGTATAAAGGTCCACTAATTTTTCCTATATCTTTTAGATAGGGTCTTGCATAATTTAGAAGACCTAGAAATGCTCTTAAAGTCTTAGTATCTTCCATTTTGTCTGGAAAGACCATAATTTTAGCTGAAATATGAGGTTGTAAGGTGATTTGTCCTTGGCCTATTTCAACCCCTAAGAATTCAACATGTGTGACAACTAGTTTCATTTCTTTCGTGAAATAATCAAACAATGTTTTTCAAATAGATTGAAGATTGTGTGTAAATGAGCATAGTATTCTTGTTTAGTTTTGGAAAAGACTAAAATATCGTCTATGTAGACACAGGTGAAGTGAGCAGCATTTCTAAAAATATCATCCATTTTTCATTGAAATATTTGAGGAGCTGTTTTAAGACCAAAAGGCATAACAAGCCACTTAAAGTGGCTTTCAGGACAGGAAAAAGCTGTCCATTCTATAGAGTCTAGGTGCATCCTTACCTGCCAGAAACCTGATTTCATATCGAACTTTGAGTACCATTTAGAATGTTGTATTTTATTCAGAAGTTGGTCTTTATCTCGTATTTTGTAGTCATCCTCCTGGCAGTTATCATTTAGCCTTTTATAATTAAATAACATTCGGGATTGACCTCGTTTTTGCTCGGCTCCTTTATCTACTATAAAAGTGTAGTAATTGTTGAATATGTGTTTTGCATCTTCAGTTTCCCAGTTTGTGTATCTTAAGTCTTGAGCCTTAATAGTTAGGTCAGGGTTAATGATTGCTAATTTACAATAAATTTTATCCCGCTCCCAGTATTTAGTTGGGTTGTCGCTAATAATTTCTAGTTTTTCTAGTCGGGAGATAAGAGAATCTATATCTGGCTGATGAGCGTTGATAGTCTAAAGCAATTGTTTAGAGAGAAGTAAATCATTAGGAATATCCCAGAAGGAAAGATCATTTAGTAGGCTTGTCCAGCCAAGTAAGTCTAGTTTTCCTGATATTCAGAAAAGGCAAGGTCACAGGATGACATGAGAGGTGTTTGTTTGCATGTCCCTTTTATAGTACACTGGCAAGTAATGTCCGTAGACTGGGTTCGGGTTTTTGTTGTCGGTGATAAAGCTGCTAAAGACTTAACTACAAAGGGGTAATCTGACACAATAGGTGCAACTATTGGATTAGAGAAGAATAGAGCATAATCTTTTGTAAGTAAAAAGACCCTGTCTGGAGATATGAGAAAATTTAGTCCCAGGATAAGGTGGATATTCTAATGTAGTAACGGTTTAACCCATAATTTGGAGAGAGTTTGGGGAGCACTATAGGTACCATAGTTATTATAAAATTTTATATGTATGTTTGTGACAAATTGGGTACTAGTAAGTTGCTGGCCATCAAAATGTGTACTAATTAAAGGTTGTGATGAAGTTTTGATCAAAATTTTAGGTAAAATAGACAGAAGTGTAGCCTCATCTATAGTAGAATTAGTGGCTCCACTATCTAAGAAGGCTTGTAATGTAAATTCATGGCCATGTATATTTACTAAGCATTTTACCCTAACATCAAGAGTTCTATTTGTATTACAAATACTAGGGGTTTTTATAAAAACCAAGTCAATGTTTGGTGAATTTATTATTTGTAAACTTTTACCCTTGTTAGGTGGTGGCAACTCCTGTGATATCAGTTCTTCTATTTGGTTTGTTATTATATCCATATGAGTTTCTAGTTGGTTTATTCTGGTTTCTAACGTTGATACTGTTGTTTCTAAAAGGATATTTCTAGTACTGCTTTTAGTGGGCTGTGTTATTGGGATTAGAACATTAAAATAGTTCTGAAGACAAAGATTACAAGCATGTTTTTTACAATTTATACAGGTACCTCTTTTATCAATGGCTGGATAATAACTACACCAATAGCAAGGTATATTATCTGTTCCTGTTTTTAATTTCCAATCAAGTGTACAATTAGAGTCGCTTAAATTTGTAGTTAGTTGTGTAAGCATTAAATTTGTATTTATAAGAGGAAAGTCATCCCATAATTCTTGTTCTAGGTTTATTGATTTGTAGTCAAAGTCTGTATAATATGGAGGTTGTAGGAATGAATTTACTAGACTATAGTCTGAAGAGGGAGAAATTTCTTCCATGTCATCTACGGAAATAATAGAGTAGATGGAAGATGTGTCTGAGACGTCTGATTGAATTTCTACTAAATCTAAATTTGTGCAGGTGACTAATTTAGCTTCTCTAGTATATAGGTTTTTCTTATTTGGGTAGGCAGAAGACAAATGTCCTGGTTCATTACAAGCAAAACAAGTAATAGTATTAGCATAAGTTTTCTTTTATTTGTATTTTCTGACATGTTTTTCTTTATTTAAATATGGTTTCTTTTCTCTGCTTTTCCGAACATAATATGTTTTTCTTGGTCTGGCATTTTTAGTTTTAGCTGGTTGTGTAGTTCCTTTAGTATTTCGATAATGCTTTTGTTTTTGTTTAGGTATCATTGAACCATACTTTTGGGGGGGTATATATTTGACTACAAAACTCATATTGTTGGTTTTTAAGTTGTTTTTGAATATGAATATAAGTCCATTTTTCTTTTAATATAGAAATTATGTGTTGCATACGTATTCCTATATTGTCATATTGTGGTGCTACTTTCATGTCTGTCCAGACCTTGTGTATTTCCTTTCCTAATTCCCCTGAAAGTTTACTAAATAGTCATTCTCCTAATTTTGGGTTACAGTAATTTCCTGATACTACTGTTAAGGCAAGAAAGTCATTGCAAAAAGGTTTAATCCAATTCCAATTAAAAAGTTATAATTGTTCTAAATCTCTCATAGCTTCTTTTTGTCTAATATCTAATCCGGTATTAGCATCTCTTGCTGTAAAAAGTCTGTGGATAGTATAACAAAAATTAAGTATATTATTACCTTGTGAAGCAATCCTAGCTATTTCTTCAAGATGAGTAGTTTTATAAGATTCCCATGCTGCTCTAGCTACATCACCTAAATAATTTTCTCCTACTCTTATCATAGCTTCACCAGATTCTATATTTAATTCATGTTTTGCCTGGTAGTCTCTTTTGACAGAGGCTATTCATTGTTCTAAATAAGTGTCATACATTTGTGGGTCGTCACATTCTCCTATAGTAAGTAAGACTGGATTCTTTCCAAAGTATGTAATTTCTGGTGGTCTTCTTTTCCCTGTAGTTCTTAACAAAGGATTATTATTGGTATAAGGATGAATTTGTGTTCTTGGAGGATGCCCTTCTCCATAATCCATAGTTCTCATGGAACTTTCTGGGTATCTTACCTGTAAAGGTTGTGGTGTATTGGTAGCACTAGATTCTGCATAATCATTAAAACAACGTTGGAAAAGTAGTCTTTCTTTTTAGCTATAATATTATGATCCTCATCAAAATATAACATATAATCTTCATCTAGCTTATGATGCAGTATGTCAAAAGTTTCTAATTCTGTAAGATCTTTTTGTGTAAAATAATTAGCTATTTCAAATGGAAGGTAGACGTATTCATTTAAATCATCATAAAATAGGAAGTTGTCTTTTTCTTTTTGTGAGTGTGTACTGATCTTTATGTTCATTAGATTTAAAGTAAGTTGGTTATTTTCCTGGCTGTCTTCTTGGGAAGTTGAGGGTTTGTAATTATGAAATCTTACTATTGATTTACCATGTCTATCTTTATAGATTATGGATTCTCTTGGTTGTAGTGTTTGTGGGGGTAATATTTAGATTTAGGTTAAGATTCCAGTCTAATCCAGCAAGTAAGTTAGATGAAAAGTCTTTGGGTTTGATGAAATAAATTCCCCTTGTCGTGAGGGTTTCTATTATATTATTAATTTGTACTTTGAAACTGTTGTTTATGCTAGTCATTGTTTTTCCGAGAAAGATTATGTCTATTTGAATATTATGTTTCTGAAAATCGCCATATCCCCTGGCTTGAACAAAAATTTTAATATGGTCAATAAAGTCTGGAATGATCATATTAAATTGGGACAAAAATACGTAATTCCTAGATTACTATTCATATCTATTTCTATAAGTCCAATAACCGCTTTGTCATTGTCAGAGAACCTTGAGTCATATAGTAGTAAAAAGACTTTAGCTCCTATACTTTTTCGAGTAAGTCCTCTGAGGCCAAACACAATAAGTCCTAGGTGAATATAGTTATGTTTTCTTTGTAAGAGTAGTCTAGCTGATTCTTCATTCATAAGGTTAAATCTTTCTTCTCCCCCATCTAGTAGGTGTAATAGTTGGGTTCTATGATGTCTATAAAGTGAAGTGGAAACGGATAACAACCCTTGATGATATAATCATTTTGGGTTTAGTGTATTTAATTGTTCATTAGAGAAAGTGTCTAAGTTTTGGTCTATATCTATAAGTTCTTCTAATTGATAGGTAGCCTGAGTGCTTGTAGATTTTCTGGATATCATAGAGAGATTCTTTTAAGGTCTTAGTGTATGTGAGGAACTAGAAAAACTTTCAACTTGTGTTTTAGTTTGTAGAGCCATTAGAAGGTGAATCTTATATTTTTAAGAATTTATATGTGGTAGGTGGGTGTTTAGTAATAGTTTTTCCTAGGGAAAGTTTACTAAGATCTTTATTTATATTTTCTAATGTTTGCTTTAGATCTTGTGCCTGAGTATTTTATGTATGTGATTTTCCAAAGTAAGAATTTGATTTTCTAAGACTGTAAGTCTATAATGCAAAGAAGTAAGTAAGGCTAGGATCGTGTTATTCTGTTGTAATAGAATTTGGTCTCCTGGGCTTACTAAGGCAGAATTGCTATAGCCTATATCTTTGGATTTAGTAAATTGTTGGGAATATTCTAAAGCTTCCTTGTAATGGGAATTAGAAAATTGGAGCTTGTTCATAAACTAGTCCGAAGAGAATCTTAAGACTCTGATACCATTTATATTTTTTTTTTCTTTCTTCTCCCTCATCTGACACACACACACACACAAATATATATATATATATATATATTTTTTTGGTACTCATAAGATGAGTAGCATAAGATAATTGTTTTTTTATTTTTTATCTTTGTTACCCTTTCCCTCTCGATCAGCGAGCTTTGAAAAAAGTTTTTTTTTTTATCTCCTCTTTATTTTTGAAAGAATGGTGTATCGTACTCTTAAAAGTCATTAACTTAATTAGGTATTTGTACCCATGGTTTATATCTATAACATATACTTTCCTCTATATTAAAAATAATATTTAAAATATTATATAAATAAAATATTAACATTTAAAATAAGACGATTTATCATTATTTGAACGTTGTTTTGTAAATTTCCTGAAAAAAAAACAGATGGAAAATAGATCGGCACAAAAAAAAAAATTTGTTTACCTAATTAATTAACTTTCAGCTAACTACTTAATTTCCCTAGTGGTGAGCACAGTGGTCACCATGCGCTAATTTTTATTTTATTTTATTATTTTATGGGGAAAAAATAGACTGTTGAGAATATTTTTCATATAAAAAGAATCGGACATTCTTCGTATGAAGGGCTGTTAAAAATATTCTTTTTCATATTAGATCAGGGTCGCAACAAATTAAATTTTAGAGGATCCATAAGAATTCTTAAAGTAGGGATAAAAATAAACCAAATTCAGATGAAGTTCCTAAGGCCATCATAAGTCGCATTTGAAACCTGATCTCACACTATTGTTAACAATCGGATGGCTCTCGACTAAGGATGCACATAGGTGGTGACTCGGAGGACATCGCACATAATCATGCAGGGATTGTCGTGGCTCGAGGGGTGTCGCGTCGAGAAGGGCATTACGTAGGGATCATTATGTCGAGGAGGGCATCGCGCCATGGAGGGCGTTGCGTCGAGGAGGGTGTCGCGGCAAGAAAACCTAACTTCGGAGCTCGCCGAGAGGGGCAAGGAACTTCGGAGAATGTCGAGAGAGAAAGGGCAACGAAAATAAAAAATTTAAAAAACATTGACGGGGCACTGCTATACTAGAAATCACATATAATCGTGCAGGGATCGTTGGGGAGAATACCAGCTATGTATATATATACCTAATATTTTTTCAATTCTATTTTTTTTACTTAATATTATAACCCGATCTCAAAATCCTAATGTAAAATTGTATTAGCATAAGCTAGAGCTTAAAAAAATTTAAAAAGAAAAAAAAATCACCATCAATGGAGCTTAAAGTGCCGTCCATGCTGGTATATATATATATATATATATATATAATTAATAAATTTAGACTTCATTTAGGTTAATACGGATAAAATATTAGAATAACTAATAATAAATTAAGAAATAAACATAAAATAATATGTATGATTTTATTAGAATTTTAGGAATTTAAATTATATTTTGATGAGTCGACTGAACGATTTAACACTTAGTTCGGTTATTAAATCCTAAGTTTAAACCTTCCCTCTTCACAACTGTGCGCTCCGCCATGCCGTCTTTTCTCCATGTGCATGCATAACGATGACGTTGCTTTAGTCACATGGACAGTCGCACATGTATTCTTTTCCCCATCATCACAACAACCATCACGAATGAGCTGCTTTTTGTCATTGTTGGCGACACTTGTAGTTTGGTTTCATAACCCTGTCTAACAACGCGTGAGCCACCACTTTTGCACGCTACACGCGGCCCTCCTAATACCTCTTAGTAGTTTATTTATGTACTTTGACTGTCTATGAGACAGGTCGTGATAGCGTAATTTACTCACAATCAGTAGCGAGATAACTTGACATATCCTAACACTCTACACATAGCAAGGTATATAAGGTCTGAAATTTTATAATTAAATTGCTCAAACTCCAAGGACATACATTACACATGTATTCATCAAGAAATCAAGTATATAACCATCTAACTGTCATGGTAGGAAGAGAATATCCAATAAACATTAGGATGTGCAATCGACCCCTTTTAAATGGTCAAATAGTACCATCTAATTACATCAAATAAAATAAACCAAAATAAAATAAACCAATAACTAAGTAACTCAATATGTTAGGAAAAATACCTTGAACATTTTATAATAATAATTCAAAACTTGCTAACTCTTAACTTTACGTACCTCCACACTTTATTAAAATAACATCCATATGAAATTTCCAGATCGAACTTAAGCATCAGAATAGGTAAAAGAATTCATCTCATTGTTTATGATTACTTTACTTCAACCTCTGATTCATTTGGCCAAATCTTTATCCTATTATTAGGTTTTTTTTGGTAGTGTTCACCTGTATCCTTTAAATCAAATTCCACCACATCTTTTTCCTCTATTTTAATAAGAATTCCGATATTCTCTAAACCAAATTTCTTACCATTTTTTCTTCTATTTTGGTAAGAATTTCAATATCCTCTAAGCCGGATTTCTACTCTTTTTTTCTTTCATCTTGGTAATTAAGAATTTTGGTATCCTCTAAGCGGATTCCATCCTCCCTTTTTTCTTTGTTTTGATAAGAATTTCAATATATTCAGAAGGACTCCTTATCCATCGGCCTCTATTGTTTCCAATATAATCCTTTAATCTGATTAGTAATTTCATTAATTATCAAATTAATTAATTAATTAAAGCAACTTAATAAGCTAATTAATTAATCACTCAATTAACTCATAAATTCATGACCCAATTTGTTATCTAATTTACTAAGTAGACTAATTAATATCAATTATTAATCAATTAGACTAATTAATTATTTCTTTAAATAAATCCACAACCTTAATTATCTATCATTACTCATTAACCAAACAACATAATTATTACCTGTTAATTAGTCCATCCATTACTCAACTTATTAATCAATCTTTTTATTACTTCAATCAAACAACAAAAAAAATAAATCTCATTAACCATTTGTTAATTAGCACGTTGATACTAGTTTACTAAATCTGGAATTAAAGTTCAAATTATTAATTAATCTGTTATGAAATTGCTTAACCAATTCAATCAACTAAATCCTATATTAATTAACTAGCCTCAATTAATTACTTAATTAATCTCTCAATCATCCTTATTAATTGATTAATCTATTCAACTAATTTAATCAACTAAGTTAATTAAATTACTCAACCGATTAATTAATTAATAATCTTAATTATGCAAACCCCCTCTAATTAATTAATCATATTAATCAAATGGCTTAATTAATCGACTACTGCTCCAATAATCAAACTATACTAATAAATTGGTTAATATTACTTGATCACCCATTAAATAGGTATTTAATCAGATTGTTAGTTAATATAATTAATCGCATACTAATCAATTTCAATCAATTAATGAATACTCACCAACCATTTAACCAATCTATGAATAATAAATTATAAATAATTTAATTCATTAAATATGTAATCAAGATTAGATTATTATATCATAAATAAATCACATAGTAGACCTATTCATCTATCCGTTAATAAATTAAACTTAACTAACAATTTGATTCAAATAAATAAAATAAACCTTTCAATTAATCAAAGAAATAAATCTTGATTTTAATTAATCAAGCAACATGGTTCATAACGAAAAGTCATCAGAATGAATACAAGAAAAAGAAAAAGAAAAAAAAAACATATTCATTACCAATAAAACATGTGTTGCACATCAAAAACCTACATAATATGATCTATATAATATAGAAACTGAATATTAGAAATGTTAACAAATTAGTTTGATGATCAATAAAGATAAGACGGCTATTTCACAAGTAGATCAGACGACTATTTCACAAGTAGATCGTTGTAAATCAATTTCTCAAGTGAATGAGAAATTAATATCTAATGAAGGGTTGCCCGATATGATCGAATAGAAATTTGATTCATATACGAGTTAAATTCATGGATAAACGCTAACTTGAGTATGTGTAATCTGAGGGGTATGAAATTATAATTAATTTTATTGATTGATTTATTGATTGATTAAAAGATTCATGATAATATTAATTAATTAATTAATATTTAAAAAATTAAGTAAATAGATAATCATATTAATCAATTAAATTAATTAATCATAATAAAAATATTTAAGTGAAAATGTTTAAAGGACAAGATACATCCCATATTCTTTCATCTCTTAAAATAAATCTTTCACCTCTTAGGAGTAACCCTTATTCTTATAAAACAAACCACTTTCCTTCCACTTCATTCTTAAGTTATGAATTCTCCTCTTGGGTTCTCTTCTCTCTCCTCTCTCCTCTCTTAAAAGTTTCAAGGCTTCGAAAGTTTGACATGACTCGAATTTGAAGTGCTTCTATTTCGAGATGTAAGTCGTTGTATCTTGGAAGACGATTGCCAATAAACAATAAGTACCTCAGCGGGAAAATATTCTTAAGGAAAAAAGGTCTCGCCTTCATCTCGACCTTAATACTCTTATCCTTAGGGATAAGTTTACCTAGCCTTCACCTCGACCTTAATACTCTTATCCTTAGGGATAAGTTTACCTAAAGAGGCTGTGTCGATATCCGAAAGGATAACTCGATGACCGACGAGATTAGGTCGGTAGTGAAGATGTCAAAAAGGGTATGTCTCTTACCCGAAGGGGTACTATTTCGATATCTAAAGGGGATGTCGAAAGTATAAATAGGATAAGGTCCACATGATCATACCAATCTCCACCGGTTAGAATCATCAACTCATCGTTGAGATGACTAATCGGGTCCAACTATTAGGTATCAACATCGAAAATTAATATTCTCATATTTGTTTTAAAGAAAAATTTCTAAACTAATAAACTAAAGTTTAAAGTATTCTGTAAAGTTAGGTGTCTGTTTTGTAAATTGCCAAAACAGAAAAGAGGCACCATCCCCTCATCCTCCTCCTGCACTGCCATGCGCCCCCATTCTCATTCCTCCTCTTCCAAGTCCTCGAGGCGCCACTCCTCGACCTTCGACGGAGGCGGCGGCGGCGGCCACCACCACCTCCTCCCCAGCATCTCCATCTGCGCCTCCTGCAAGAACTCCCCCTCCGCCGCCACCCTTGACCTCCTCATCCTCCTCCTCATTCTCTTCTGCTCCGCCTTCCTCACTGCTTCCTCCCTCGCCCACGTCTTCCGATCTCTCGACCTCCTCCTCCCCGCCGCCTCATTCCGCCACGCACCCTACCCCTACCTTGCCGCTCTCCTCCTCTTTCTCGCCGCCTTCTTCGCTGTCGCCTTACTCTCCTGCTTCCGGCCATGCTTCCTTCCCTGGTCCCGCCTCCGCTTCTGCGGAAGGCCTCGCTGCCGCGGCCTCAAGAAGGCCCTCGAGTTCGATGTCCAGCTTCAGACCGAGGAGTGCATCCGCTCGCCCGACCCCGCTCAGGTCGCCGCCTTGAAGGAAATCGACGATCTACCCTGGAAGGGAGGTCAGCAAGGTAACAACCCCGATTATGAATGCCTGCGCGTAGAGCTCAGGAGGATGGCTCCGCCCAATGGCCGTGCCGTCTTGTTCTTCCGTGCCCGATGCGGTTGTCCACTGGCAAAGCTCGAGGCCTGGGGACCCAAGCGCCGGCACAAGAAGTGAGCTCCCTTGCCCTTTTTCTTCTGTGTTCTCTGAGTTTGTGATCCTAAATATTGACAGCGGAAAATTTTCAGATCTAGTTATTATGCTAGCATTTTTGTTACAAAAAATTAGAGGATCATCTTCTGGCGATGAGCCATTCCAGTCATTCAGATTGTGTAGACAAGGATTAAACATGGCTATGGTATTAATCTATGATTCTATTAATGTAGATAAGGATTAAACATTCTGGCTGTGGTATCAATCCATGACTCCATTAAACTGGCCTGGCCTTTTTTTTTCCTTGGTATAAATTCTGTCGTATTTCTACTGGGTGTCGGATTACGAGCATGACCTTAGTTCTAGAAATGTTATTTTCCTACAAATAAAAAGTCATGGCTTCTTTCAGAGACATGCTTTTAACCTTCAAGACCAGAATTAAACAGCCATAAAAAGAATCTTATGGATTAAGTGTTATGAATGTTTTTATTTTCAATCTCCTGCAAGTAGAGAGTAAAAGAATTTATAAGAAACCATTATGAAGATATAAGGGGAATATATGTTTGATCTAATAGAGGGGTCCCTAAACAAATATATTAACTTCTTAGGGTGAGTTTATCTAAATAGATGAACTCACCAGAAAAAGTTATGGCTTCTTTCAGAGACATGTTTTTAACCTTCAAGAGCAGAATTAAACAGCCAGAAAAAGAATCTTATAGACTAAGTGTTATGAGTGTTTTTATTTTCAATCTCCTGCAAGTAGAGAGTAAAAGAATTTATAAGAAACCATTATGAAGATATAAGGGGAATACATGTTTGATCTAATAGAGGGCTCCCTAAACAAATATATTAACTTCTTAGGGTGAGTTTATCTAAATAGATGATTCAAAAGATCCATTTAGGGAATATTTTACCAGACAATTTGCAAGGATTTGATATTCACACTTTGGATAACTCTAATGGATCCAAGTGAGACTTGGTCTCATTTGCTAATTAGGTTCTTGATGGGACCAAAATTGTTAAGGGAATACCATACCATACAATTCAAATAGATTCTTGTATTCACACTATATGACTCAAATAGAACTAGGTGATATTTACTGAAGTTCATTCAGCTAGGTTCTCGATAGGGTTAAGTTAGCTAGGTTGGTGGGGTCAAGTTGGTGTGATGATATTCTACTGGATAACTTGAAAAAAAAATCCAATATTAACACTGAATGACTCAAATAGATGCAAAGTGATATTTAACCATATTCACCAACTAGGTTCTCGAGGGTGTCAAGTTGGCAAGGGCATATACAAGAATGCGATGTGGAACCTGACTGAGAATAAGACCTTTATTAAGCTATTTTTCCTATTCATCCTTGATAGAACAGGAATTATTTAGAATTGAATAACTGCTTCTGTAGCATTCAATTCTTGATTTTTGTGGACCATTATTGAAGACTAAAGGCAATGGCGTGCCTAATTTTATAAGGGTTCCCGTCTTTTTGAATACAGTTGGATAGATAACTTGTATGCAATTTTCCTTCTCATATCTACACAGTCTACCCTATCATTTTGGTATTCACCCCATTTTACTATCTTCTTTTTGTACTATGTTAACCAGCAAACCCCCTCTAACATGTTCCATGTATTAATATCACATATCTGGATTAGTAGTTACATCTTAATCTCTAACTTTACAATAGGAAAACAATAGGGTGTGTAAATGTATGATTGTTTCAATCTATTAATATATTAAGTTACTATAGGGTATATACATGTTCAAAGATAACTGACAAATTCTATAGTTAGACAAGTTGAATATATTAGAGTAGAAGATGTATTGGTTGAGTAACCAAAGAATATATTAGTTAATAAATTATTTTAATTGATTTGAATATTAGTAGTGATATAAAGTTACTTAAAGTACAGTGGAGGATTAGATTCATCCTACTTTCCCCAAATAGTGGGGACAAAAATGGCTAATTGATGATGACTTTAATGTTCTCCAATTTGCCTTACCTTCTGTGTGATTGGTGTCATTGAAAGTGTTAGGCGTTTTAACTTAAGGCACTATAGGCCTTTTTCATTGCCCAAGAAGTGAGGTGCTTACCTAGTTGAAGCAAGATGCTTAATTTATAAAAATGAAAAATTATTAAAATTTTGAGAAAATCAAGAAAATAAATATTACACCTTGAAGATTTATTTTCTTAGCTGATCAAAATCAACCTCATCTTCATGATTTGCTTCTTTTGAACTTGTCTAATGTTGAACTTGTTGCCTACATCTTTGTTCCCCAATTCCAATAATCTTTGCTATATACAATGATATGCCAATTTATCACCGTGAATACCATATCAACGCTATTATTTGACATATGTTTGTAGCCATATCCTTAAACCATTCATTTTCATCTTCAATATATATTTAAAGATAGAAGATCAAAGATTTTTTGCAAATTTTATGAAAAGTTTAATTACTTGGTTATACTTTATTTACACCAAGCATGTCTTTTTAATGCTCCAGTGTATTTCTTTTTGTTCCTTTATAAATTTGTTGCACTAAACCACTTTATAAGATCCTTGTGGTTTCACCAATTATGTGATCTAGATTTCGTAAGACACTCCATAAGAAGAGTATAGATCTTCTTGAACTTTCTCTATATTTGTGCAAAAATAATTTTGAAAGCTTTTTATTGTATTGTGTTTTTTTTCTCTAGAAGTGGAAGGACTTAAAAGATACTCTTGTCTTGATGGTTAAACCATGTGATCCCAAGATTGTTGCATCTCATATTCTTTTAATCTTTTTCTTTATCATTAACACTTCTAAATTTATTCTTTTGACAGTTCTTTTATATGAAATTATTCTAAAATTATGTCCTGTTGGCATTAACAATTTGCAAGGAAATATATGTTATATTAAGCTACAGCACATCTAACCATCTCTCTTGGTTGTGAACTGCCTCATCGTATCTAAATTAATTTTATCAGAAATATATCCAACTCATAAAAGGTGCCCCGTCCAAAGTCTTTTTAGCATATGTCATCTTTTGCTAATGTGTAACACAAGCTCAAACAAATAAGCCGCAAATGGAGTCTGGTTCAATATAAACAGTCTCTGGTTTCAATACTTTGATTAAGTTCAGCAATAGTAAATTATGGTTTTTTGAAGATAGGTAGTTTGCATGATTGTTTTAATTGTTGAATGAATAACATTCTTTCTCATCAATTTTGTTCAAAAACTTGCTAAGCAACTAATGTTTTTTTATCCAAATTGTAGAAAAGCAAAAAAATCAAGAGATTTTATAAACAACATACTAGATGAACGTGAACAATACACTAGAAAATTTTCTTTTTCTCCATGTTGATGAATCTTCCATGAGAGATCAACCATGTTACTCCTAGCTTCTTTGTAAGTAATGTAACTAGTTCATGTGCATGATAATCTTAGATATGGTTTCAAGTGCCAATCAATATTAGTTAACATGGTTGTAATTTATCTTCCAACTGTTGTTTGTGCTGGAATAGTTCAAATGGTATTGATCAAGACAAAGCTTATCTTATCCAATAATGTACGGAGTTGGCCTAGGCAAGAAGATTTTCTTTCGATGGCTTGTCCTTCGTTTCTGTCCGTTACTTCTAGGAGGAGATAAAGCACTACAATAGCGAAGGGGCAGGGGTCGAAGAGAAGAATAAACCAAAGCACTAGATGTAGTAAAGAGGAGTTACATTTGAGTCAGAGAAATGGAGATGCTTTCATATTTTGTACCTTGCTCAAGTTCTAGTTGTTTCAGTCCAAGTGCAACTCATGGTGGCTAACTAACATATATTTTTATATTCATGGACATGTAGAGAAAGTTATGAGTGCATTATTTAGTTTGGATCTTAAAGAATTGTGAAAGTGATGCCACTAGGATTGTATGAAAACATAATCTTCCATTTGATGCACAACTATGATGGCGTTAATAAGTTATAATCATTGATCAAGATGGTTGTTATATTTTATAAGTTGTTCCTCTAAAATTTTATTTCAATAGGTTGTCTTGTTGTTACAACTTTATATTTAGTGGGAAGCAAGTTAAGTGAAATATAATTATAAGATTAAAACTCATTTGAGTTGAGCTTAACAGATTTTGAAGCTTGCCAAAATGTGCCAAGCGTCGGTATGATTCAAGACCAATACCATACTGTCCTGAGCAGAGATAAAAAAATCCAGAATGAATCAATACTTTAAGCCTTGGTTTTAGTCTTTTAGATTTACTCCCTTACTCAAATTGCTTCAACCATCATTCTAGAACCAATTTGAATTAGTAACACTCAATAAAATCCTTGCTTAAGACAAGAAGCAAAGTGTTGGAGTTAATAGTTGAATGAGTGTTTAACAGAAGTTAATCTACCTTTAGAGTATTATTACTTCAAGTGTTATGTTAGAGTCCATATGTGCATGGAATGGCACTCTTGATGGAATAGCATTTTTCAAGTTGTTATCACAACCAACTTTCTGTTAATGTAAGGGTTTTCATCTAGAATCCCTTTAGGGGAAGGTCACTGGTTTCACACAACAGTGTGAGCTCCCCTCTTCCCTCCTCTCCTTTACATAGCCTTCTTCTTTTCTCCTTTATCTCCATTTGACACTTTGTTTTTATCCCCTATCCATGTGTACCTCCAGATCTTTGTCCTCCATATCTTGCTCTAGTCGTCTATCACTAGATCTCCAACCTTTAGATTGCGTGCTAGGTATCTTCTTCACCATCCGCATCTTGTAGATTGTCATCTAGAAGTTGTTCCAGTCAACAATCTGGGGCAAAAAGCAAACCTTTGCATCGTGATGACCTTGTGTTTTTTTTTTTGCAACCATTGCTATAGGAAGGCCTTGCAAATTCATCTTCAACATCCTATCTTCATCCAGGACACGAGATCCACAGAAAAAGCTTCCTTCCTTCTTGAACTTGCTAAAAGTTCACAGATCTATGAGGTGTTGCTAGAGCCTAGCTAGACTTTCCTGCTCTGCTGCCTGGAGAAGTGATGAACCTTATATTAGCTCCTTCCTCCTCCACTTCTTTGCCACTGAAACCTAAAAGTTTTCTGTGCTTCCATCCTACTTCTATTACCTCATCATTGTGCAATCCAGCGTGGATGAATTCCTTGTTTGCAATGGCCTCGGTTGGCTTGCCTCCTTCCTGCCTTCCTAACCTGCAAGTACATGACTTAGCTTCACCTATGACATGCGCAAGCAACTTATTTAATCACAAGTTCATAGACCTAGTCCACACTTGTGACATGACATCTCCTCCATCAGTGCCATTTGCACTCTTAGCTAACTATACCTACCATGGCCTTTGGAACGTTTGCTATTTAAGCTCAACCTAGATTGGTGAAGCTTGTGCAGGGTCAAATTTTAAAAAAGAGATACTTTAGCAGCAAATGAAAGCATTACAAGGTAGCGATTAAAAAATTGACAAAGTGTAGAAGCAGTGAAAAATGGAGCATGAAAAATAATGAAAAGTTTAACAAAAAAAAAAACGAGTTTCTGGATCTAAAAATAAAATAAAAAATATATACATGTTAAAACAAAGTGGCCTTAATTTAAAATAAAGAGGGTGAAGATTTACAAACTTGAAGGCTAGGTTTTTGCAGCAGCACTGCATGATCTTCTCTTCTATAATTTTTGAAGTATCTTCCTCTTTTTCCTCAAGTGATTAATTCTGAAGTAGTATATCAAACTTATTGTCATCGCTTATATGTTTGTGTTCATGTTAAGAATAATATCAATAATTTGGATAAACATCCACATTTGCTATGTGATGGCATACAGAATTTCACTTTGGCAATATGGTTCTAAAACAAGAATATTAACTGTTGACGTTTTAAAATACTTCTGTGACTGATTGTTTTCCCCACAATTTTAACGGACATGCTAATGGATTACTTTGATGCAACAGACAGGATTAGAGTGAAAGAAATAAAGATGCATATCTAGTGGCGCTGACATGCATTTACAAACTTCAGTCTTTATTTACACGATGCTAACATTCATATATCTTCACATCTCAGCTTCTCTTCTAGAAAACTCCAGCAACCCTGCTTATATAAAATTAATAAACTAGATGCTTTGAAGTTTTCACCAGTTTATATATGATAAAGTTGTGGAGAGTAAAGATATTTGACTAAAACTTGGTTCTATGTGGTTCTACTGAAATAAACTGTTAAAATCTCTGATATGTAGATCTAATTAGGTTCATTGAACCCAGTGTCATCAACAATATTATTATTATTTATGTGTGAACTATATAGCTGTACTTTTAAGTGACAAATAGATGATCTCACTGATTGTCCTTACGAGGATCCTTAAACTATAAGTGATTTCTGATATGATGCTCAAACTGCTAAATTGATTTTTTATGTTAGTTCCAATGCCTTTTCCTACTTGAATTTTTAGGAGAGCAAATGCATCAATATACAAACCATCTCGTTCATGGCTAATTGCAACTGTAAATGTTCCTGTTCTTCCAGGGTTATGAAATCTCTTCTGTAGCTCTCGAAGGCTTTACTTCATGGCAATATAATCATCCATATATCTTCTGTCTGGTATCCTTTATAAGTGCATTTCCATTTTCTTAGGCTCTTAATGCATAATTGGATTATTATAATTCTGCATAATGCTAGCTTCTAAGTAGCAGATGAAATTTTAGTATTCAACTTTCTACTAATCTCATTATACTTTGACTAACAATAACATATAGTGAGAAGATTTCTGACAATGATCTATTGTGAGAAGAATTTGTAGCAAAATTTAAGGCATATGATTATTTCTATGGTGGCTTATGGACTAAAAATGAGAAGTGTATCTACTGGATTGCTATAGATAGGAAAGACAATATATCAGATCAAGACACATTGTCACACAAAATTATTATTATTATTATATTTTTTACCAATTAATAGGTAGAGAGAAGACAGTTAGAATAGAGAAGAGTTTTTGATGTCATCTAGTGGTATCACTATATTCATCTCATGAAAAAAATGAAATTTATGGCTACAATATAATTAAGTATATTTTATGGATTAAGAGTGCCGGAGAGCAACCTCTAAAAAGTTATATGACCAAGACAAGAATATGATAGATCTATGGGATTAACAAAAACAAAACAAATAAGAAATATTGTCATTAGGAAGTATTTAGATGCAATTCTAAGAGCATCCACATCAGCTTCCGTAAACACAAAATTTATCTTAAATTTTAAATTTTATGAATTTTTTTTTCCATCACCTATCCTATCCATTTCCTAAATTTAGATGTCATGAATAGTACTTCTTTAAATTTAGGGAATGAAATCCATTCCCTAAATATTAAAATATCATGAATAATACTTCTTTAAATTTAGGGAATGAAATCCATTCCCTAAATATTAAAATGTCATTTAATTTGGAAGAGAGAAAAAAAAAAGGGAATGGATTGGGTAATGAAAAGTAGATATTACATAATAGTGAGAAAAAAATAATAAAAAAAATGGAAGAGAGAGAAGAAAATAAAAAATTTAAGATAATGGAAAATTTAGGATAGTTGTTGTAGTGTGTAGTGAAAAATGATGTTATAAATTTAATAAAGTGGATGATTTGCCGTGTTGATGCTCTAATAGATAGCAAAATTAGAAACATATGTTAAGATGAATTATGTAGTTGTTAGTTATACAAGTTAAACCAATTGTAGTTGAGAGCTTGACTGATTGTGAGGTAGAGAGCTACAATCTTAAAAAATCGAAAGAGTGCCCTTTTTTATCCAGATCATCAAAAGGGCACTCCTCTTTTATAAATTATCAAATCAGCACCCCACCTATATTTTTCTATCCAAAATACTTTTGTGGGTTCTATCTTGGAGCTACTTTGTACCAAACAACACCACCTTAGAGATGCTTTGATTAGTTTGGGTCAAAACACCACCACCTTGGATTTGCTCTGTAAGCACCATCTGGGAGCCTCTTTGTACAACGCAGGGCACCCTTTTGATTTTCTGCCATCTTATATTAATGTAGTAGTTGGGGGGTAATGGTTCGAATGACGTGTCAGTTATTCAGTCCATGAGGTGTTGTGGATGTGAAACAATTGAATGTGTTAGGACTGACAAGGGTAAACCCCTCTCAACAGTGCCATTATGCAAATTCAAACCCTCAACTTTTGACAGCAAACCCTCCAAATCTAGTTCGTTTGCCACTAGACCAAACAATTGCTAGTTCAGTCTTTGTATTTTTCAAAAACTTTGTTGATCCTCAAGTAGTAGAAAAAAGGTAAGCAAAGCTCTTGATTATCTAACAGTTGACTACTCAGTTAAAATACTGGATCTCTCCTTTATGGCATGCATTTCACTGCTAGGTCTACGACTATTCTATTCTTGTGATGACACCCTTGAACTTTTATCTTCAACTTGATTTGCTATTGAAATTTGTTAGCAGCACACTAACGTCCTGTCCTTTTTCAACAAGAAGATTGTATTGTCATTAAAGTTCTAAATTATTTTGATAATGAACTAAATAAACATTATTGTTTCTGTAGGGCCGTAGCAAATATATCCAGTGGTGGTGGATGATACCGGGTGGGTTCATGATTCATCCTTCACAATATCCGTTCCCGTTGGCAGCAAAACCTCTTCTATATTCTCAAACATATAAAGGAAAGAAAACATGAAACACGGATTCCTGCCATCATCTGGCACAAGGGTATCCAGCGTCCAGACTAGTATGATGTGTTTCAAATGTTGATAAGACTTGATGCACAATAAAGCACATCTACTCTTAATTCCCAATGAATATTTTGTGAACATTTTTGATATAATGGATTCATGGATCAATTAAATCTATTTCCTTAATCTGGATTCACATATACAACACATATGAGCTGTGAAGGTGCCAGAGTAACCACATGGTAAGAAAAAATTTGGCCTTATGTGTCAGTTTTACTCTTGGAATGTCATTTGGTTGAATTAGGCAGTTGTATGAGCGTTCTGTTTAAAATAGTTAACATTGGTTGGTATATTCTTCATTTAACGATCTGTGCTGGTAGTTTGTTAGCCTTTGGATGAATTTAGTTACAACTATATAGCAATTATAAATAGCCGTTACAAGGTGCAACTATCAGTGAGTAGCTACCAGAAAAATCAAAATGTACTTTATCAATTTGTTTAAAATTATTTTAATTTTATTAAAATTATTTTAAGTTGGTCAAAATTACTTTAAAATAATTGTAACTAACTACTAAATAGTTCTAGCTAAATCATAAATGGTAAACCCTAAAATTATTTAAGTAGCTATTATAATATTATAATAATATTGTATTGAATATCACAGGTTTAGCATATTATAATAATATTGTATTGAATATCACAGGTTTAGCAGTTCTAGAGTCGATGTGGTCAAAATCACTGTAAAACTAGCCATTATAATACCACAGTTGTATGTCTTAAGTAGTATATATTATAACAACTATCATACTGTACCACAATAAAAACCGTGATATCCCTGAGGTATGATATTATGGTAGATATTTAAATTGTCTAGATATGTATGGTTTGATCTTTAATTATAATATATTTATAATTTTTTTTTAAAATAGGGGTATAATTAAAGAATATTGGACTTTTAATTGATCATTACGTGTATTTTTTGATTTATCTTGATAATCAATAATTTTTTTTTTATAAAATCAGTTTAATTATCTCAAAAATAATTAATGAGATTAATTGATATTATAATAATGATAATCATGTGGCAAAAGGCGATTAGCTCGCCTCCAGCGTTCCCGTCAACCCGTCCCTATACCAACACGGGGAGGTAAGTCACGGGTGATTACTAGCCATTAGTGTAAATGGCCAAGACATGGGGGAGGTTATGCTCGGTCACGCCGAGTTTCGATTCCAAGACCTCATGTGGCAACACCCCATGTCTTAATCATCGTACCGCCCCGAGGGGACAAAATTGTATGGATAAATTTTTTATAGTGACCGACACCATCGCCGAAACGATCCCTTATCAGAAACCCCCGAAGGGATTTTTGGATGAACGGTACCACTTAATTGATAAGAGCCTGCGCAGAGAGTGCTCGAGCCTGGCACCTCAGTCAAAAAATACAACATCATAACCAGAGTACCCCTGATTCAGTTGTCAAAGGGTACAACGTCATGATTCTAAACCTTCATATATGATGAAGACATCTTATAACGAACACGAGTGATAATATACGTAGAATGATAGCAAAGAGATGAATGAGTAGCTCTTAGGATAATGATGCCCGACATAGTGCCTTTTTTGTTTCGGCATCTAAAAATTAAATTTTATTTTTATTAATTGACGGATGAATTTATTTTAACGGACGATTAATATATTAAATTGATCGAAATCTTCCCGATTTACCAACCTGCCAACTTAAAATGGAGCTTTTAAGTAATTCCTAAGGGTTTATTTGGTTCAAGTTATCATGTATAACCTTAGTTATGTGATTACTAGGTAATCACATAACCAAGATTATGAGGAATAAAATATAACCAAATGTTGTTTGGTTCAACCTAGGTAATGCAACAAAAACTTATTTGTTTGAAGGTTTTAATGAATACCTTAGTTTAATATTTTACCGTATTACCCTCAGTTACAAAATCAACTATTATTATGATTATTATTATTATTATTATTATTATTTATTTTTTTATGTTTTTTTACTTTTCTTTTTCTTGTATATTTTTTTTACTTTTTTATGTGTTTTTTAATTTTTTTAATGTTTTAATATTTTTTATATTTTTACATTTTTTACATTTTAATTTTTATTTATTTATTTTATTTTTTAAAAATTTTATTTTATTTTATTTTTAACATTTTTAAATTTTTTAAAATTTTTAATTTTTTAAAAAATTTAAATTTTAAAATTTTTTTAAACATTTTTTTACATTTTTTCTCTTTTTTCCATATTTTTTCTTATTGAAGGGTATTTTTGGTAAAAAAAATTCGTTAACCCCGGAATCAAGAAAAACCTTGTTTGGTTTGTATGTTTTTCATTTTCATTTTCTGAAAAATACATGTTTCTGAAAAATGACGTTTGGTTTGTATTTTTCATGTCTGTTTTCTAAAAAAACAGTTAGCATTTTTTAGAAAAATAGAGAATGACAAAAAGTCGTTTTCTATTTTTTAGAAATCGCGCGTTTTTCAGAAAATGAAAATGGAAAACGTGCAAATCAAACACAAGGTTAGTTTTATGAGGTTTTTCGATTCCGGGCTGCATGATCCTTTTGCTGATGTGTCGGGCATGGAACATTACTCAGAAATCATCGAATACCTAAACCAAACAAGGTTTTTGTTGATAATCTTGGATGAATAATCAAGGTTATCAAGAATAATCCCGAACCAAACGCACTCTAAGAGATAACAAAAAAATTAACAATGAAAATAAACTTCGCCTGCCTGTAAGTTAACGGCACTCCGCCGTCTTATCTCCTTTTTCCCGCTGCCAACATCCTTCTTGCCGCATCGCCCTTCCCTTCCATGGCCGTTCGGTTCCTCCTCTCCTCCGCATCAAAACCCCCTCCCCTAATGCAAAACCCTATCGCAAACTCCCACGCAAAACCTCTTCTCAGCTTCGTCTCCAGAATCCCTTCTGGTTTCTGCCTCGACAGGCGAGAAATCGTAGTGTCCATCGTATCCTTGACCGCGGCATTGGCCCTCGGGGTCTCTCCTCTCGATTCCCTGTCGGAGGTGACTGAGCCTCCTCCTCGCGAGCCTGTGCTCGCCGGAATCGCTAACACCAAGTCATGGTTTCAGTTCTACGGCGACGGGTTCTCGATCCGCGTCCCGCCGCTGTTCGAGGACATCATGGAGCCAGAGGTGATGAAAAGGACTATTTTTAGGATGCATAATTGTTTTTTTCTTTTGTTTTTTGGTTTCTCTATAGCTGGTTTGGTTTCGCTATTACAGGAATATAATACCGGATTTTCATTCTATGGGGATAAAGCAAAACCTAAGACATTTGCAGCTCGTTTCGCATCCCAGGACAGGTGGAAAAGATATATCAACTCTTTTTTTCTTCAATAAAAAAATTATCAGAACTAAGATTTGCTTGGTTGCTATTTACCTTCCGTTGTTAGTTGAATTTGGGTGTTACAAATAAAGGTGACTTAATAGCCATTTTCGGTTATATTTTTGTTTATGATTTTTCTTCTTTTCTCTTCATGAAGGTCCGAAGTTCTCACTGTGCTTATTCGACCATCAAACCAGCTCAAGATCACATTTCTAGAGGTCTGTGAATTAGTTTTGTTTTCAACAAGTTAATATATATTGATCCACTCTCGTAGGTTTAATTAAATATTTATTTTGTGAAGGATGTTGGCGGTTGCTAGATGCCATCAGATACTACAAGTTTGATGTTTGTCACGTAGTTTGTTCATGACTTTTGTAACAAATATGAACAGGAAATTTTTGTTTCACCACAGAGTTCCCTAATAGTTTTTTTTTACCTGAATGGATGATAGGAGGGAAGATGGGAGGAGATTTGTTTTAGCTTTCCCCCCCAATTACTCAGAATTTGTTTTCTAGATGTAACGAGTTCCCACTATTAGTAGGGAGTGCTAAGTTTGTTTGAGGTGACATGGTCATTATAGCAAGATGGATACTGCTACTATTGCACTGGAAGTGATACATGGTATAGAAAGATGGTAAGTGCTAACTTGCTAGTTGTCATCAATTTGCTGAAGACATAGCAATGCAGGGAATGGCTGCCTCCCCACTCACTACAGAAATAAGCTGTAAGGCATTTTATTAGTGCTGGGAGTGGGAGGTGAGCCAACATGATTTATTAGTCAATATGCAACAAGATAGATGGACTTATCAGCTTCCTAATCATGGAAGCTATCTGGTATACTTAAACTTAGAGCTAGTCTGGTGTGCAGTTTGGTTAACCTTTGGCTAGGAGTTGGAATATTCTTGAGTTAACAAAAAGTGTACAAGCCAATTTCCAGTATTTTGTTGGCAAAAGTTTCTAGGAATTGATATGTTCCATTCCTTTAGTTGTATCACCTAGAAGAATCATCAAGGCAGGAGTAGGTAGAAAGTTAATTAAGATACTAACCTCACTATGCAAGTTATAGATTTATCAAAGTGATTTATTTGCTACTTGTAATTGCTTGTGTTTTCACATAACTTCTACAGGCAAAAGATATTACAGATTTAGGATCTCTTAGGGAAGCTGCAAAGATATTTGTACCTGGTAATTTTCTGATCAGAAAATATACATCTTTAGATTAATTTTTCAGCATGTTGTATTTAAGTCAACCAACCGTAATCAAACTAGTTTTGTTTTCTAACGCTATCAGTGATTTTGTATATCCTTTGATACAAAACATGAGCAAAAAATAGAAGAGGATTAGCGAAAGCCTATTGGTTTCTAGTTTCTCTAGGCTTATGGGAAAAGCATGACAAAAGCTTGAATGATATGGCCGGTCATCATCTCGAAATGGAAGGGGTGATCTTGTAATTTTTAGTCTATGAACATGCATTATTGGGTGCTCTGTTTTCCCATTGAAGTTGAACCTAAGCCTGTGTTCGAGAGATTACTATTCATACATTAATAAGGAATGAATTAATTCTTGAGTAAGAGAAGAGTTGTGGTCGTCCAAATGCTAATGATGACCTTAGAAACTGAATCAAGGATAAAGATGATATCTTTCTTTGACTTAGTCAACATTTTCTACCAAATCTTACCACATTGTTTTTTAAACATTATTATCATTTGTAGTTCATAGAACTTCAAACTTCAGCTTGCTCATTATATCTGTGCCACAGGTGGTGCAAATTTGTATTCTGGCCGCACCATAAAGATTAAGGAAGATGAAAGTTTTAGGTAACTTGAGTTTAAGAGGTAGAGTTATCTGTTCAAATAATTCTGCTCATTCATGGTGATTATTTCCAATATTTTTACTCCATTAAGTACTTATTTGTTGGTTTCCTCTTCCTTCAGTTGAGTATAATGAGTAGGAACTATAACTGTTCTCTGCGTTAAAAGTGTCTCATAGTTTAAGATTTGATTAATCTTAGTAAATTATCATGTCTGTTTTTAATATTTTGGGGAGATTCCTGTATTGCTTAGATAATGTTGGAATTTGTCTATGTTGCATGATATGGGTATGGGTATCATATCGGACACGACACGGATATGGCGATATGGAAAATTTTAAAAATATAAGACACGATACGATTAGGATACGACAATTACCGGTGGCACAAAGGGAAGCAACAGCAAGCAGCAGGTCCGGCGGTGCAAACAACAGCAGCAAACAGCAGGTTCGCTGGAGGAGGGAGGCAGATTGGCGTTCAGTGGGCAACGACAGTTCGTCCTTTGTCGACGGCAGAAACAAAAAGGGGCTGCCCTTTTGTTTGTTCGGCAGAAGAAGGAGAAGGTGTTTGTTCGGCGGAGAATGGGAAAGAATCGGGAGAAGAAAGAAACGATTTAGGGGTGTTTAGGCCAAATTTATTTTTATTTATTAATTAGTCTCAAAAAATTATTTTTTTTAATTTAACCCTTGAAAATTTTAATTTTTTTTGCAATTGAGCCCAAAAGTATCCGAAAACGTGTCTCATCCGTGTCTTAGCAGTGTCCTTGCCGTATCCGACTGGTCAATCTTTTAAAAAGTCAATGACACGGTTTTTGCGTGTCGTGTCCGTGTCGTGTTGTGTCGTGTCGTGTCGTGTCCGATGCTACATAGGGATTTATGTCTAAATGATTCTATCTTGTAGAATTCTCCATAATCCTAGCAATAATGACTGTTTAATTTATCCCCAGGATATATTACTTCTATGAGTTCGGCATCGATACACAACATGTTGCTATGGTGGCCTGTGTAGATAGTGGAAAGGTTGATATTTCTAGTACTTCACGCTTTCATTCTTTACACATCTTCATGTTTACATCATCCTAGGTGCCGTATTTGTTGCTTCTTTTCAATAGATTTCTCATTGTTTGATCAACTTTTGCTGTACCATAAATGGATCTTTTGTTCTTTGCTAAATATCTAGAATCTCTAGTACTTGGGACATGATATTTAATTCAAGTAGAAACAATAGCTTAGTAGTCTTTTTAAGATGATTTTCTCATATCTTTACTTTCATTTATCATTGCTTATTTATGCTCTCTGCATGGATCCGTATATGGCTGGATGAATCATTAGATTTCATTTCAATGAATCATGAAATGATAATGATGGGGTGGACAAGCTATGAGCAGTGATCTATCTACTACGAAACAATTCTAATGATATAGTTTTTACTCTTTAAACGCAAGGTTGCTCGTGCCAATAAGGCACCGTTCGTTCTATATTATAACTAGCACGTAGTTTCCTCATATTATGGCATGATGCGCATGTTCGTCTGTAGATCTTCCATTGTTTTCATCCGTTGCAGGCATATGTAGCCGGTGCAGCGGCACCTCAGGATAAATGGGATGATGACGGTGTCATGCTACGATCTGCTGCAATTTCCCTTTCAGTTTTGTAGTCTCTTCCACGATGCAACTTTTTATATTTTATGGGGAAAGTCGAGGCATTGTCCAGAATTTACTGGCAAATTCACTTGGACGAGTTTGCTTGGTCCTGCTAAATATTCCAGGTAAAAAAAATGTTGGTAATTTGTTTTTTTTTTTTTAAATCACAATTAATTTATGATCCTTTTCTGGATGATTAATTTATGAGCTAATGTATCTGCGGGATCATGATTAATTTATGAGCTAATGTATCTGTGGGAAACATGGCTATCATGTGACTACTCCATCTTAGTGATATGCTCTATTTATTTGGAAGGGAAATTGAAGAAAAGTGAAAGATGAATGATTATAAACAAATATGTTAATTTCTTATATTTAATTTAAAGAAAATTAAGATGAAAATTGAAATATTAACTCCTTTCCATCTTATTTTATCAGCAAAAGTGGAGAGAAAGATTAAGCCCCAAAGTAAAACTGGAAGTTATTTTTATCCATGGTGTCCTCTATTTTTAACTTTTAAGCATTATGTTGACTCTGACATGTTCCGGGGTATAACTGAGTTGGTGATATAGGCTAGATTTATAGAAATGGATAATGAATTTCTAATAAAGTCAGTGAAAATATCCTTCATGTAATGACCTATTTGATTTTTTGATTTATCTGTTTATAGATGACGGTGGGATTGATCGTGTTGGGCATCTAGGGTACCTTTTGTAGAAATATATCGAGTCTGGATTATGCTGGGCAACATGACTTGCATACTGAATTAAGTTTGAATATTTAAAAATAGTAAATAATTTAAAATTAATTATTTAAAAATTATAAAAAAATTTATTTTTATTTTCTAAAAAAATTTATGATGTTTTGTTTTGTTTTTATATATTTATTATTTTATTTAGAAACAAAGCAGGCTCAAGCTCGAGCACCACTGAAACTGGCTCGTGTAGAGCAACCAATTGGACTTAACACGGCTCATGACATATCGGAGCTTCTGGATTAGGCGTGCCACATTAAAACAATGGTTTGCTCAGGCTTAAGTCGTGCACGGTTGAGTCGATTCCTTTTGACACCTCTAACTTTAGGTACTTAAGGATTTAAACTACTCGAATAGATAATTTATCGGGGAAATCTTCTAGATCTGATTGACCTATCTTAACACCTCTAACCCTAGCTTGGTGAACCTAAACTAGCCCCTGTGGATGTAGCGCAGTTAGTTTATTGCATTGGGCACGATTGATTCTAGGGGATTTCATGGCCTTGGGTTATACTCTTCCCCTTAGGAGGCCGCTGGTCTTATGTGTATCGTGATTTATTTGTTTATATTTTGTCATGGGATCAATGAAACTGAACTATTTAGGGTGAACAAATTACCTTTTACCATATTAATAGACCTAAACTATTTAAATAGATAATTCATCGTTAAAATCTTCCAGATCTAATCGATCCATTTTTGATACCTCTAACCCTAGACACTTGGAGCCTCTAAATTGTGTCCCTTCGGATGAGTCTAGTGGCTAGCGCATGAGGTGTTGCCACCATGAGGTCTGAGGTTCGAATCTCGGCAAAGTCGAGATAAATGCCTCTCTTATGTACTAGTTACTATTCCAAATGCTAGTAGCCGCCCGTGATTTACCTCCTCCGTATTAGCCCTGGGACGGGTTGGCAGGGGCGCTGGGGGCGAGCGTATTCGTCTTTTGCCACCTTGGAGTCTCTAAATTATCCCTTTAGGGCAGTGTGGTAATTGAAACATGGGATGTTGGGGTCGAAGCTCGGTGTGTCTGAGTATACATTCTTCATGCTTTGGCCACTGCATCAATGACTAATAGTTATCCATGATTTCCCTTTTTTTGTGTTAGCTCATGAACGAATTAATAAAAATACTAAAACGAGCAAATCATCTTTTACCGTGTGAGGGTCTCCAAACTACTCAAATATATAATATTTCACCATGAAAATCTTCTTTAGAGTCTTATGGTCTTTGATTTCTAAATTTTTACTGCATTTGCCCAATCGAGAATTTACACACTTTAGCACTAAGTATTTACCAAACAGAAATCGCTTAATAATATGATTTAAATAGTTTAAAATACTTTTCCAATTAATTTGGTTTACGAGTGAAATTAGATCAGGGAGGAAGATTGAGGAAAAAGATATTGGTACAATCAACCTCTTGTTAAGATTGATCGAGTTGATCAAGCTTAAGTTGATTTGAGTTGAATTTTGATGTTTGTTTAATATATTTATTAATGAGAGCGAGTAGAAGGAGAAATTTGTTGGAAAGGAAGATTAGTGGGACAATCGACCTCTGGTCACCGAGCTTGGTTGTAGTTAAGGATGAGTGAATGAAGATTCAAGTGAGTTATGATTGACCAGATACTTGACAATTAAAAATTTAATACCGAGTTGACAAGTGGAGAAGTCTAAGTGGGTCGCGGTTGACTGGACACTTAGGTTGATAGTCTAATAGGAAGTTGACAAAGACGAAGTCTAAGTGAGTCATGGAAGATTGGATACTTGATAAGGGTGAAGTCCAAGTGGATTTCGGTTGACTGAACACTTGATAATGGTGGAAGTCCTGACAGATCATGAAAGACCGGATGTTAGGCATGAAAATGGAAGTCCAAATAAGTCATGGAGGATCGAATATTTAGCAATGACGAAGTTTTACCCAGTCAAGTTTGACCGAATGTTAGGTAAGAGACGAGAAGTGTTGATAAATCAAGGTTAATCATATGTTAGGCGGGTAAAGTCCTAACAGGTTGAAGTTAATAAGATACTAGGTAAGGATGAGATCTTAGCAAGTCGGGTTAACCGGTACTAATCGTACTAGGAAGTTTTAGAGACATAAGAGCCCTTTGGTATAAGCGAATTCGATGCGAACAATATTTTTTTGCTACCGCGAATAATATTTTCAACACTATGAATAGTGATCAAATAGTGTTTTGCTATAGTACAATGATTGATGGACAATAATAGTCGACTGATGACATTGTAGTAGAAAAGAATATTTGAAACTCAACTGTTACACTTGACTGATTTGAGGTCAGTTGATTGATGAATAGTGACAGTTGACTGTTCATACTATTGTAACGAATAGAAGGTTTTTGAGTCTGCTGCAACACTCGATTGTTTAAGTATTAATTGACTTAGAGTTGGTAATAACCGTTCTATAGATGTAACAGTCGAATTCAGTAGAGCAATTGACTAATAGCGATGATTAGTTGATTGATAGCTAAAAATCAACCTCGACTTGAAGGCTATAAAGGGAGGGCTTTGTGGAGATTTTCACCGTTGGTTCTTAGGAGTTTTGGATGATAATATTGTTGCATTTTTGGATCAAACAACGATCAAACTAAAACTTCTTAGTGTAAATTAGTCATTTCAATTTTTTTGATATCATTTATACACTTATTTTTGTTTTGTATTTGTTTGTAAAGAATAAATATTGTGAGAGGTTTCTCCGTCTCCAGATGGTCTTCAACAAGGAGAAAGATAATGGACTATCATTAGGAATAGACCGTGGAGTATTCACTACTACCTAGACTTTATTTAGCTTACATACGTCTCAAGTGAAATAACTTATAAGGAAAAGAACACTTGAATTTGATGCCTAACTTACTTGATGGTTGCCATTACTACCTCCATATTCACAACTACATAATATACTCGATGGCATCTGGACACCTGGGCTTTAACATACTTGACAGAAACCTCTAAGAAGTTGTGTTCATCCTCGGCTTCCTGCTCACTTGGATTACCTACCTGTCTATCATCCTTGACATTGCTTAAGCCCTAGCCTTAGTCTGTTGGGATATATGCTTGTTAGAACACTTCAAGAGTTAGAGGGGAGGGGTGATTAGATCTGATCACTTAGTAGATAATTTATTGTAGTGGAAACTTGAAGCAATCGCTAACTCGTTGATTTTACTTGGTATTCATCTCCTTGATGTGACTAATCCAAGTGTTCACTTTCTGCATGATCTCATCCACTATGAAATCTACTCCTTCTCGAAAATAATTCGGAGGTAGAGAAGCCTCGTATAATCTCACAACAAGAATACAATGAAAGCAAGAAGTAAATACACAATATAAATGAAAACCTTGCTTGCTTGATCTCTTATTACTTTGGATTGCCTCTTGATCGGTTGAAAAGTGCAGCAACACTTGTCTTCCAAGAGCTCAAGAATTGGCGAAGAATGACGGAGAAGAAGAATTGCATTTGAATCCTTGGCGAACGCCTTTTATCTCACGGATTAGTGCTCCCAATCCATTGGTCTTACCCCCAATCGATTGCCATGTCATATCCGAGTAAATTCAGTCGTTCAAACCTTACAACGACTTTTTTCTGCTTCTCCCAATCGATTACGCGACTTCATAATCGATCACCCAATCGATTCAGAAGCCCACTATTCGCTCGTGGGCTTCCCCCAATCAATTACCCAATTGATTACGCTCTTACAAGGACGCTACTGTGCTTCGCGAAAAACTCCTCTTAATAGATCAGCTGATCGATCAAGAACCCACTTTTCTCATGAACTTCTTCTCCCAATTGATTACCTAATTGATTGAGATTGACCTTGATCGATTTCCCAATTGATTCGAGCCCTTTCTGTTTCACGAAGAAAGGCTCCCAATCGATTACATGATCGATTGACACAGCTCTTGATCAATTACCCAATCGATCTAGACACCTTTTATTTTGCGAAGAAAGGCTCCTAATTGATTACCTGATCGATTGCCTTTGGTCCAATCGATTATCCAATCGATTGCCTAACCTTAACTTTCTTAACCCAAGTCTAGGTTTCCCTTGCCCAACCTTCAGTCAACCGTAACCTATTGGGACTTTTTCACTAAGTGTCCGATCTTTGACTCACTTGGACTTTCCATCTCGTGCCAACTTCCCATTGGACTTTGGATCACCAAGTGCGGTCTTCCTTGACCCACTTGGATTTTCCTCTTGCCTAATCGTAGTTAGGGATTTTCTCTTGCCAATGTGCGGTTCTCCTTAACGCACTTAGATTTTCCTTTGCTTAACCGCAGTTAGGTCTTTCCATTTACCAACGTGATGTTTTCCTTGACCCACTTGGATTTTCTTTTTCCTAACTCTAGTTAAGACTTTCTTTGACCAACGTGTGATCTTCCTTGGTTCACTTGGACTTCACTTTACCTAAACGTAGTTAGGAGTTTTTCCTTGTCTAATCGTAGTTAGGACTTTGTCTTGCCTAACCTCTAATTAGAACTTTACTTTATCTAACTTCTAGTTAGGACTTTTCTAATTAAGTATTCGGTCCTTCATCACTTGCTTGAGTTTCGTCTCACATATCGTTAAGTATCCTGTCAACCTAGACCTACTTGACCTCTTCTTCATATATTGTCCAAACATTGAAACTCAAGCTCGAATAAGCTCGAGCTTTGTCAAATTGCTCAACCTTGACCCGAGAATGATTGCACCAACAATCTCCTCTTTTTTGATATTTGATAATATGTTTAAGTTAGGCTAATTCATATTAGCCTAACTCCATTCTTCATTGCATGCCAAAACATGAATGTGAGTTTCTAATTTAAACTTCACATTTCTCCTCATTTGACATACATCAAAAACTCTTTACACTAAGAGTCCATGTTGTTAAAACGAATTCAATGAAAGTCCCATACTTGTCATTATAATCTATGCTCAACCTTGAACATACATCCATTATAATGAAGATTTTCAATTTTCCATTATCTTCAATCCTTAAAAGTAAAATCATACTTTTAAGGAGAGTCTTCCCATTAAAATATGCTCCAAACTTCTATCATTGCATCGACAATGATTTAGAGTTCCTAAACCTTTAGGAAACCTAAAATTGAAGTTATGAGGTTGAAAATTCAACGTTTAATCTAAACCTCCTCCTAAACTTCAAATTAATCCCTTTTAACCATTCCTTTTTCATTTTATCAAGAAAATTGCCCTTAAATACTTGTCAAGGCATTTCTTTGGGTTAAGGATGATTAACTCAACTAAACGTGACTTATTGGACTGAAATCATACCATTTTAGCTAAAATCAAGCATGCTAATCAATTTTTTTTAGCTACCAATCGATTCTTACATGTCTTAATTAATTAAAGTTGGATTTCAATTGATTACCGCCACTTAATCGATCATTTGATTGATTTTCCGAGTCTTTGCTGGTCAAAAATTCACTTTCAATCGATCATTCGATCGAGTAAACCAAGTCTCAATCGGTCACCTAATCGATTGGAGTTTTTGATTTCTAAAATCAATTTTAGATTCAATTTCAGAAACTTATAAATAATTATATGGTTATCGAAAAATCATAAAATTTTACGTACACATTATTTATATCATATGCTATCATGGAAAAATAGTTTTATATGAAAATACCTCTCATTTTTAAAGATTGATAGAAAATTAGAAATTATTGAAAACTTCAATGTTTCACTTTACTTTGTATCCAACTAATCAATGATGATTTCTATCAAAAGATAGACTTCACTAACATGTTCCAAAATGATTTTGAAATATTTTTCAAAACATAATTTTCAACCACGATCTTTGGGCTAAATGCACATGACTTGTATATTTGCTTTTCCCATAATTGGATTTCATATAATCCATTATTTTGATGAAACGAAAACTTAAATAGATGCACTAAGTTAACATTTTAAATTTTATTTATTTTCGTAACCTCTCATTTGTATCTAATATGCCTTAAAAATATATACAAGTCAAACTTATGGTCTTGTGAGATGTAAAATAAGTTTTCCCTAAAGTTAAGGGATCATGCTTATCTAACTAAGCATTTAAACTTTGATCATCTAACCTAGGATGTCAAGTGATGTCATTGCCCTTAATTTCAAGAAATTAAAACAATACATGAAAATGATTTTGATATACATCAAATGTATCTTTCTAAAAAAAAAAATCTACCATATCTAAATGATACATTTATGATATGACATATGATATTTTTTATAGCAAATATGAATGCAAAAATAATGATGTCATGACATATGATAGGACATACAATCATAACAATTTTAACATAAAGAAAATACCTAAATTTTCTATGTAAGTATCACTAACTAATTGCTAATTTTAAAAATAAGCCTAAGTTATCCTTACCTCTCTAAGAAATTGTCAAAATCTCAACTTGACATTTCTTTAACTTTTATCCTAATTGTGTAAATTTAATCATTGATTCCTCAAATTTATTGGCATACTTTTACGCATCAAGAGTAAAAATTAACTTTTCATTTTCAAGATATAATAATACCTTGCAAATGCCCCATAGTGCCAACTTCACTGTGGTTGAGTTAACTACCCTTCCAATTAGAGTTGACACCCTAAAGCCATCTAGGATGTAGAGAACATTCTTTTAGAAACTCAAAATCTATTGATGCTCCTTGGTTGTTCATAGGGATAACTTCCCTTGATAACTTTCTAATGACTTTCCTAGGCTTCTTACAAGCCTTAGTCACATTAGTTTCCTCAAGGTCAACTCTAGGGATAACTTCTTTTGTAACTTTGGCTTGACTCCTAGATCTAGAATTAGTTCTATAACCATATGGAACTCTATGGTATGAGGACACATTCTCCTTGGCTTTTGATTTATAAACCAAACCTCTTTTGCCATTGAGTGACTCTTGTTTTTCTAAACCTAGGTTTTGTTCTTTTAACCCCTTAAGCAATTTTTCCATTCTTTTAAGATATTTTTCTATTTTTTTTAAGTTTTGACCTCAAAACTTGATTTTCTATCCTTAAATTCTCAAAATTTGATTTTCTATTATTGCCTTGGATACTCTTCTTTTTAGGCACATATTTAACTTATTTTGGTTTCTTGCCTAAACCATTTTCTACCTTCCTATTTTTAAGTAAATTAGTTCTAGCATAAAAAGATTTGTAATTGTCCTTAAATTTTTATGCTTTTCTATTTTCATGATAGATAGTATTAAAATGATAAAAATTATTTCTAGCATGCTTTTTATCATGATCTAAATAAGTACCATTAACTAATGGTATCTTAGTTTTATCCTTGGAAGCTCCCCTTTGATTTTTCCTCCTTTCTTCTTGGTCGGATTTCTCCCATTTGGACATTAACTTTGATAATATCTCTTTTGATTGTAATAAAATTACACAATGTGCTCCTTCCCTTTTCGTATCATAGGGCCGACTTCCTTCGGCTTCTCCTTCATATTGGATGCCACTTAAGCCTTCTTCTTCCCTATTTTAGGACACTTGATCTTATAATTCCCTTTTTCCCTACACTCAAAGTAATTGATATGATCTTTATTTTTACAAATTAAAATTTTTATACCTTTGTTTGTAGGGGTGATACATAATCTTTCTTCATTTAACCTGGAAGTAGAGGTGTCTTTTTGCTCTAGTGTCAATGAATTATGTTCCCCCTCAATTCTTGAGATGAATGCCTTTTCAACTTCATTTTTGGATGTTGAGCACCTCTCAACCTCCGAATTCTTATGCACATGAAGCAAAGAGTTTTTCTCTTTGCCTTTGTCGTTGCATTCCGTTGAGGATGAATCTTGATGAAGCTTTGCCAATTTGATCTATAGCTCCTTGGCATCTTGAAATTCTCTAATTTTTCACAATATGATGTTTGATAATAAATTAACCAATAATTTGATTACTTTGTCATTTTCCTCGCATCTCTTAATTTGCTCCTCATTTCATTTCTTCTTCTTAAGGAGCTTTCCGTTTTCATTAATTGGAGTTTTAAATCCCTCAATTAGAGTAAACCATTACTCTATCTCCATCATGAATTTTTTTTTGACCTTTTATTTTTAAAGATCGAAACTTCCAATTTTGAATGGCGGAGGAGGTGCTCGGATATCATATCCGAATCTATCTTGACACTCCATTTTTGAACTTGAGCTCCTTGAATGATAATTTCTTGACTTGTTGAAATTAGGGCTTTAAACTTCAAAACTTCTTCTTTCTTTAGCTCTTTGCTCTCTTGGCGATTAGTCCAATGAAGAATAACCTGACTCTGATACCACTTGTTAAGATACTTCAGGAGCTAGAGGGGGGGGATGATTAGCTCCGATCACTTCGTAGATGATTTGTTGCGACGAAAACTTGAAGCAATTGCTAACTCGTTGATTTTACTTGGTATCTACCTCCTTGAGGTGGCTAATCCAAGGGTCCACTCTCCTCATGATCTCATCCACTATGAAATCTACTCATTCTCGGAAATAATCTTGAGAAGGAGAGCCTCGTACAATCTCACAACAAGAATACAATGAAAGCAAGAAGTAAATACATAATACAAACAAAAATCTTGCTTGCTTGATCTCTTGTTACATTGGATTGCCTCTTGATCGGTTGGAAAGTGAAACAACACTTGTCTTCCAAGAGCTCAAGAACGGGTGGAGAATGGTGGAGAAGAAAAATTGCATTTGAATCCTTGGTGAACGCCTTTTATCCAGCGGATTAGGGCTCCCAATTGATTGACCTTACCCCTAATCGATTGTCATGTCATATCCAAACAAATCCAACCATCTAAACCTCGCTACGACTCTTTCCTACTTCTCTTAATTGATTACCCAATCGATTATGCAACTTCTTAATTGATCACTTAATCGATTTAGAAGCCTATTGTTTGCTCCCGAGGTTTTCCCAATCGATTCCTCAATTGATTACGCTCTCACGTTGAAGTTATTGTGCTTCACATAAAACTCCTCTTAATTGATTAGCTAATCGATCAAGAACCCACTGTTTGTCGCGAACTTCTTCTCCCAATCAATTACCTAATTGATTGAGATTGGCCTTTAGCGATTGCCCAATCATTCTGAGCCCTTTCTGTTTCATGAAGAAAGGCTCCGAATCGATTACATGATCGATTGATACAACTCTTGATTGATTACCAATCGATCTAGACGTCTTTTGTTTTAAGAAGAAAGGCTCCCAATAGATCACTTGACTTTGACCCAATTGATTACCCAATCGATTTCCTAATCCTAACTTGTTTAACCCAAGTCTAGGGTTCTCTTTCCCAGCCTCCAATTAACTGTGACTTGTTGGAACTTTTTCACCAAGTGTCTGGTTAACGTTTGATCCACTTGGACTTTTTATCTTATGCCAACTTTCCATTGGACTTCCGATAACCAAGTGTGGTCCTCCTTGACCCACTTAGATTTTCCTCTTGCCTAACCATAGTTAGGACTTTCCTGTTGCCAATGTACGGTCCTTCTTGACCCATTTGGACTTTCCTTTACCTAACCGCAGTTAGGTCTTTCCACTTGCCAACGTACAATCCTCCTTGATTCACTTGGACTTTTCTTTGCCTAATCGTAGTTAGGACTTTCCTTTATTAACGTGTGGTTCTCCTTGATCCACTTGGACTTTACTTTGCCTAAACACAGTTAGGACTTTCCTCTTGTCTTCTAACCACAGTTAGGACTTTACCTTACCTAACCTCCAATTATGACTTTATTTTGCCTAACCTATAGTTATGTCTTTTCCAGTCAAGTATCTAGTCCTTCATGATTTACTTGGCTTTCCTCTCACATATCGTTAGTATCCGGTTAACCTTGACCTAGTTGACCTCGTCTTCACATATTATCCAAATATCGAAATTTAAGTTCGAATCAACTTGAGTTTAATTAAATTGATCAACCTTGACCCAAGTTCAATTGCATTAACAATCCTCTAACAATACTCATAAAGAAATGTTCTAATTTTATTTAGAAATTTTTTAATAATAATTATTTACATGCATGCTATAAATACTTTATAAATATCAAAAATCCCTGGATTATTATTATTGACTTTAAATAATAATATAATGTGTCAGTAATTATAAAATTAAAGTTGAGATCTTGAATTTAAAATTACTAGCACATTTCATTACATTCCGAATGAAATAATTTATTCTGATTGTTAATAATAAAATTGTTGGAATAAAAGTGCTTTATATAATTTGATTATACAGGACTGAAACATGATTAATTTTAAATCTCTAATAAATTCTACGATAAATATAATATTTATTATTAATTAATGATGGTCATATATGAATTGATCTGAATTCTGAGTAATTAATACACTCGTATTTATAATATTGTATTAATGACTTATCAAGTACGGACATAAATGAGGTAATGTCAAATGCTCTTGATATATTGGAAATATAATAAAATAAATATTCAAAAATATTAATATACAAGATGAAATCCATTTCTTCATAAAGAAAACAAATAAACAGTTCGCTTAGCTTTAAGTGTTGTTGAGATTTGCATAGTAAGAGCGCTCAATTATAGTTAGATCATAACTATTTTGTTCATTAGAAAATCAATGGGACTTAACAAAAAAAGATATAATTAAAAAGGTTAACAAAAATTACCAAGCTTTGATTATAAACGGTCTATGGATGATCAATTTATATATATATATATATATATATATATATATATATATATATATAATATGACTATATCAATGGACTATTCAATCTCTCGAATAATTTTATGTCAATAATTTTAAGAGTACAATTCTAAGTTTATAGTGGAATAACTTTGGAATTAATGATATTGATAGACTAATTAAGGAGTTTAATTTAAGTAAAATTATTGGAGCTTGAGACTATAGTTTGATAGTCCCCATGCCATCCCTGAATTACATTGAACACTTATGATAAAAGTATTAGATTTATTAATTTAAAATTATTGAATTTTATATTACTACAAATGGGGCGGCTAGAGAAATTATATATGAAAAATATTTTCTTTTATAATTTTATATTTTCTCCCATTAATTAATTTTTGAATTAATTAAATTTTATTATATATATATATATGTTAGAAACAAAACAATATGTTGCCGGAGATTTTATGGGGTATTAGCTGAATTTAAATTGTACTGAATTAAATTCAATTTACAGTAGAGATGATCTGAGCAGATAATCTCAGGCTGCCAGTAAGGGCTGGTTTCTGCTCCGAGCCGAAGAATTGCCGAGCAAGAAGATCGGCTGAGCCACTAGTCAGTGTTGCCGAGCGGGCGGATCGACCGAGCAGAGGGCAAATCGGCCGAGATGAGGTCGGATCGGCAGGTCGGGTCGGTCTGTCGGCTGGTCGGGTCGATCGGTCGGTCCGGTCGACCGGTCGGGTCGGTCGGTCGGTCGGTCGATCGGGTCGGGCGGTTGGGTCGGTCGGTCGATCGACCGGGTCGGTCGGTCGGTCGGGTCGCAGAGCAGGTCTTGACAGAAAGGATGACCAGGTCTGTTTAGAGCAAATCTGCAGAACAGAAGACCAGGTCTGCAGAGCAGTCTCGACAGAGCAACAGGTCTTGACAGAGCAGTAAGGTCGGGCAAAATCCCGACCGGGCAAGTTGACCGAAGCCTGCAAGTAGCAGTTTCCTTGAAACAGATTTGTCCCCACCTCCGGCTGTGCTTCGAGGCTTATTTGGATAGTCTGTTTCCCATGATACAACGGTTTGACTGTGAACTCCACCAAACACCGGTGGTCACGACGAACTGAATGATACCCGAATACTACCGCGAGTAATCTACCGAGCAAAAATTGCACGACAGAGAAGGGGAATGAGGAGGCTAGTGGCTCAGCCACCAGACTGTGCTGAGCCGCGGGCAATCTCCTACTTCTAACTCAAGTATTATCATGAGTCTTATTAGTAATTCCCTGGGGTAAGGACTAAGGAGGCGGCTGCTTGAATGCGACAGGAAATTTCATCTTTAAATAGACCCGTCTCAACGTCGCCCGTCGGTCTCACAATTTGGTTGTCCCAAACAACAAAAATATAAAAAAATAGATACAAGATACAACAAATAGAAACATACTCTCTCAATCATATTACAGTATTATGTGAATAGACTTAAAATTACAAAAATCTAATCCTGACACCAAGAGTTCATGACCTAAAGTCATTAACGTATTAAATTGGAGCGAATAGACATTCAAAACGTAGAAAGATCTATCCAACGCATTAGCAATCGAAAATATCTATCTCCTTAACTGTAAAATGATTCCTCAATTATGATAGTAGTCGGCCCAAGCAAATTACAATATTGCATGAATGACAATAAGATTCAAAATGTAGAAAGATCTATCCTTGCCTAATGCAGAAAGATCTATCATTCGAGCCTATCTTTTATATGTCAGCAGATTACAGTATTACTTGAATGACTATGAAAAAACTACGAAAGATTTTACCCTAACTATAAAACGATCCATCAACTATGATTGTAGTCGGCCCTCTCCTTAGTTGTTAGCAGTCGAGTCTATCGGAAATATCTATCTCCCTTATTATAAAATGATCCCTCGACTATTACTATTAACTATTCTTGTAGTCGGCCTAAGTAGATTACAACATGAATGACTATACAAAACTATGGAAGATCTATCCTTATCAATCGAGCCTATCAATTCTACTCTAGTGTTGAATGACTATTCAAAACTATAAAAAATCTTACCCTAATATCATTAGTCGATCTCCAGCATTGCAATCATATGGAAAGATGGTATAAATTATGATTTAAGAATTATGAATTCTTAATAATCATACTAAATAAAATTTTATTTCCTTTCTTCTCAAGAATTGAGAAAAATATAAATAGGAAGATTAAAATAAGTGATTAAAATAATCATATCAAGTAAAATCTCTCTGTCTCTTTCTCTTGTTAATTTTCTTTTTATTTCCTTTTTTTTTGTATAAGTGTTTATGTTGATAAAGTTATAAGTCGAGAAAGGTGTTGTTTTTTGATTTCAGGCTATTTACCCCTCCTCTAGCTGGCCGCAAGGGAACAATAAGTGGTATTAGAGCAAGGATGTTTCAGAAGGACTAACCACTGACCGAAACACAAAAGATGATGGTCGGACCAAACATCTACCCACCAATGTTTGAAGGGGAATTCATATTTTGGAAGTGACGAATGGAGGTATTCTTTAAGACATATTTTAATATTTTATTAATAATGAAATATAGTTTTGAAGTACCATAGAACACGAATGAAAAAAACTCGAAGAACACCTCTGGACCAAAAAGCAACGCGATGAGTTTATGGAAAACGGTAAGACTGAATTTCACCTTATAAGTGTACTACCGGTTGAGGAACTCGACAAAATCGGCAACTACAAGAGTGTAAAAGAACTTTGGGAAAAGTTCCTGAAGCTCTATGAAGAACCAACAGAAGTCGAATCCAACTCCTCAATGGACACCTAGTTGTCATTAAAAGAATCTGAGACCGAGGAAATTGCCAAAACAACACTTATAGCCGAATACCTACTTGAAGACAAAGAAATCTCGTCCAAGATGAGCATCGATGAAGAGTGAGGGTCGTCGGAAGAAAACAACGATGAAGGAGGAGCATCTACCTACAAAAATGATATGGTAAGTCAGGTATTTAAACTTCCTCCAAATCAAATATCTATGTGTATTAAAATGATAAGTAGATCTCTGTGTAAAACCAGATCTAAGTATGTAAAGTCAATAAAAGAATATGCGTGCCTAAAAGAAGAATTTGAGAATTTAATAGATGAAAATATAAAATTAAAAAATAAAATAGAAATATTAGAAAAGGATAATTCATGATCAAATTTTTTACATGTTTCAGAAAGAATTTCAAATATCATTGAAAACTTAACTAGTATTTTAGATACCATAAGGGCTAAATTGCAAAAGTAGATAGACGATTAGTTCCTAAAATTTTTTTAATTAATCCAATTGGAAGGAACTTAAATTGGGTTCGTCGAAATTAAAATTTTATGCATGTTGTATTATTAATTGATTTAATTTTTGTTGCTTGCTTAGAATTATTAAATAAATTATCTTTCATAATCTAAATTTTTTTAAAAAATAAAATTTTACTACTCATCCATAGAAAATTTTTTAATTTTTTTTACCGTTATATTATTTTTCTATACATTTTTTTTAAAGTTTATATTTTTTAATTTAAAATTATTTTGTAGGGTTATTCTTGTAAAATTTATTTTCTTGTGAAAATTTTATCATGTTCTCTATTTAAGAAAATATTTTTAAAATCCTTTGACCATTGGTGAATTTTTTATGAATTATTTATCCAAATGTAAAATTTTAATATTAAAAATTCTTAAAAAGTTATTTTTAAAAAAAACTTTTTTCTTTGTAAAGTGATTTGCTATAATACATACTCAAAAATTTTGTCAAGATTTTTTGAGTTTAAAAACTATTTTTAAGATATTTTTACAAAAATACATCCTTATGTAGAAAATATTTTATTTATGCTTAAATCAATTTGATAATTTAATGAATTTTTTTTACCAACCTTAATTATATATGTTTTGCTGCTATAAAATTTTCATAATTTTTCTACTATTAAAAATAATTTTCAAAATTATTCTTTCCAAAAATAGTTTATAAATTATAAAAAACCAGATTTTCAAATTTTAAATTTAATAAATTTTTTTCTGGATGATAATCACCTTATTTTTATCCCTTAGACTCAGTTTTAATTTTATTTCAAGTTATTTTCATGACATACCACATTTTTAATGTGATCAAAGGGGGAGATTTAATCTAGGGAGAGGGTACATTTTTTTTTTTTTTTTTTTGAAAATCATGTACTTGCAATATTTTTTGTTGTTAATTGATTTTTGTTTACCCTAACTTAAACGGGCCATTTCAGTGTAATGGTGGTGATTAAATTCCTCTTTATAAAACCTTAAATATTATGTGCCCTTCTGTAACGACCCCCCTTCCACTACTAGGCTGTAGGTCGAATCGCTACGGTTACTGTGCTAAGCTGCACGGAAAACTGATCTAATTTGAGTTTTTATGCTACTGATATCTGACCTAATATATGTTATTGGTTCTACCTGTGCTAAGGGAGATGATCTAAGGGATACCTGGTGTATCCTACATCCCCTACGGTCAAGGAGCTGGACTGATAAGTTTCGGACAAATCGAAGCTTCCCAATCGATCCACTGATCGATTGCTTGGTTGGATCGGTCCGTGGATCGATCGGAGCCGGGAACGTTCGTTTCGATCGATCGGCCGGCGACCGATCTAGTGTGGTCGATCGGTCGGACCGATCCGGTATCTCGATCGGTACCGACCGATCTAGGCACCTGAAATCTCTGGGACGCTATCAGTATCGTCTGGATCGGTCCGACCGATCCAGGAGGACAAGACCGATCAGTGAGCCTGGATCGGCCTACCGACCGATCCAGGAGTTCACCAGGCCTGATCGGTCGGGAGACCGATCGAGTCTGATTTCACCCGGGGACTCGGATTTCGAGCACTTTGGCGTGCCAAACCCCACTTAACACCTAACTAATGCATCATAACTATTCTAACAACATATAATAACATTCCAACGACATAAACTAGTAATCTGACTTAACATAGGGCATAGTTTAGGAATTCATGGCAACACATAACTAAAAGTGCCTAGAACATGGAAACCAAAACCAATAAATAAAATGCTAAAGTAAATGCTAAAGAGTCTAATGATCAATTTGCTATGTCCCCTAAGGACCTTTGATTCCAGTTCCATACACACACATCCTCATCTGCATTGACCTCCAGCCTCCACTGCTAGTCCACTTTTCCTTTACCTTTATCTGCAGTATAAGAAAAGTAGTATCTGTAAGCTAACAAGCTTAGTAAGAAACCATCTACCTCACAAAAACATGCATTCGGTGCAATATGGTTTTTAAAGCATGCTATTTGAAAATATGCACTGAACTTGCTCAGTCATGGTATACTGAAATCATAAAGCATAACACATAAGCATGACATGAGCACTGAATCATAGCGTAGCAAGCAATAAAACACTGAACTGAACATAAGCGAAACTAACTGAAAATAAATCTGTAACTGGAAACAAACTCAACCAGCATAATTGATTTTGAGTTTTGAAATCTAATACATAATAGGTGAAAATACTAAACATGCTGTTGGGCCCGGCAACTGTACTTGCTGTGCGCGCATCCCTACTAGACCCGGGGTTGCAAGTCCCGAATTTAGCAGGGTTGTCTAGGCTATCTGAACCTAGGGACGACTGTGGGAGTCCAACCCAATGGATATCTAATCCAGTACAGTGTCACTGAAAATAAAATACTGATATCTATAGCTAACTGATATAACATGCTGTTTCTAGGTTATCTGAACCTAGAGCTAGGTTATCTGAACCTAGAGGCGATTGTGGGAGCCCACCCATTGGGCCGTAGTCCCATAAAACTGAACTAAACTAATGTGCTGGTTTAAATGCCTCCAATGCATTTAACTGAGCTATTAAACATAACTGAGGTGGTATTTAGCTACACTAACATTTTACCGAACACTTGGTGTGCTCCAACTCTCTCCTCTAATAGGGAGATCACCTCCAGGCACCCGACAACGTCTAGAATCTCCAACTAAAGGAGAACAACGTGTCCGACCCGTCTAGAGGTGTTCAACTAGATCCCTAAATCCTCGAGGAGGGTTTAAACATACCCTATGTGCCGGAAAAACCTGCATATAGCTAAAACTAATGCGTAGGAAACCAACCGAAGCTATTATACCGCAGGTGAGGGGTTTCTTACCTCGTACGCTAAATTCCTTACAATTCTATTCGCTAGAATTCCGGTGGAGATGACCTTCTCGACGACCCGCTCACGTCTTCGCGTTCCTCTCGCGGAGAAGAACCTCTTTCGTGTTGGAGTCGTTACCGGAAGATGAGCCGAGAGTCCTTGGGTTTGAGCGCCGAGAGAGGAGGAGGAGGAGGAGGAGGTGGCGTCGGCGTTGAGGGTTTGGAGAGGGGGGAGTTTGCCGAACTAAGCAAAATAAACCAAACCCACTTAACCCTTCTATTTATATTAAGTGGTAATTCCGGTCAACTCTAATATAAATATAGATGTTTCTCCTTTCTCTCAGCACGACCCTGCTGGGTTCACTGGTTACTAACATTATCCCTTAAACCATAGGTCTCGGGTTCGATTCCCGCTTAGGCCGTTTTCGTTTATATTTATTTTTTGCTACTTCCGCTACTCGGAAAATTCCGGAAAAATATCTAAAAATTCCAAAAAAATCATACTATATTTCTAAAATAGTTTTGAAAATTTTCGGGCGTTACAATACCCCATACCTTATAAAAAGTTCGTCCTCGAACTTAGAACAATTCTGGATACTTCTGTCTCATGCTGGCCTCTGTCTCCCAAGTCGCCTCTGCTGCTGTGTGATTTTGCCAGCTGACTTTGACTAATGGTACCTCCTTGTTCCATAATTTCTTTACTGCTCGGTCTATTATCTGAATAGGCCGACTGTCATAGCTGAGATCATCACGGACCTGTACCAACTGGGGCTCAATCACCTGGGTGGCGTCTGGAATATGCTTCTTCAGCATGGAGACATGAAATACGTTGTGGACAGCTGACATCTCCTGAGGTAGCTCTAGCTCATATGCTACCTTGCCCACTCTCTTCGTGATAAGGTAGGGTCCTACATATCTGGGAGCTAGCTTGCCTTTCTTCCCAAAACGCATGACTCCCTTCATGGGAGCTACTCTGAGGAAAACTGTATCCCCAACTGAAAACTCTAGGGGTCTACGTCGTGTATCGGCATAGCTCTTCTGACGGCTCTGTGTTGTCTCTATCCTCTGGCGAATTTGCTGTATGACTGCTGTGGTATCTGCTACTAGATCTGTCTGAAGCTCTAGTTCCTTATGTTCACCACTCTCATACCAGCAGATTGGTGATCTGCACCTCCGCCCATAGAGTGCCTCATAAGGAGCCATGCCGATAGTGGCCTGATAACTGTTGTTGTATGCAAATTTTGCTAGACTCAGATATTTGCACCAACTTCCCTTGAAATCTAGGGCACAAGCTCGGAGCATATCTTCGAGTACCTGGTTTACTCGCTCCGTCTGACCATCTGTCTGAGGATGGAAGGCTGTGCTGAATTTTAACTGGGTGCCCATAGCTGACTGCACACACCTCCAGAAGTGTGATGTAAATCTGCTGTCTCTGTCTGATATAATGGTCCGTGGGACTCCATGCAGCCTGACAATCTCCTTGAGATACAACTGAGCTAGCTGCTCCATGGAGTAGGATATTCTAATAGCTAAGAAGTGGACTGATTTAGTCAACCTGTCGACTATTACCCAGATGGCTTCAAAATCATTCGTGGTTCTGGGTAGTCCCACTATGAAGTCCATAGAGATATCCTCCCACTTCCATTCTGGGATCTGTATAGGCTGCAGAACTCCTCCTGGTCGCTGATGTTCTGCCTTGACCCTCTGACAGGTGAGGCAGATGCTAACATATCTGGCGATGTCTCGCTTCATCCCGGGCCACCAAAAACGGTTTTTCAGGTCTTGATACATTTTGGTGGAACCTAGATGCATCGCATAAGGAGTCCTGTGAGCCTCATCTAAAATCTGTCTCCGTAGCTCCTCCTGATCTGGAACACAGAGTCTGTCACCAAAATACAACACCCGGCTATCGGACACTCTGAATTCTCCACTTCCTGATTCTGCTAGCCCTTGCTTGATTTTCTGAATTTCAGGGTCCTGCTCCTGAGCTGACTGAATATCACCAAGCAAGGTGGACTCTAAGGTCATAGTAGAGAGCTGTCCAACGATGAGTTCAAGACCGAAATCTACGATCTCCTTCTGTAGGGGCGGTGACATGGCTGTAAGAGATAATAAGGTAGCGTTGGATTTTCTGCTAAGGGCATCTGCTACCTTATTGGCTTTCCCTGGATGGTAGAGGATGTCTACATCGTAGTCCTTGACCAGCTCAAGCCATCTGCGCTGTCGCATATTCAGATCCTTCTGAGTGAAGAAGTACTTCAGACTCTGATGATCTGTATACACTCTGCACTGAGCTCCATATAAGTAATGTCTCCAAATTTTGAGAGCGAACACTACTACTGCAAGTTCAAGGTCATGAGTAGGGTAATTCTTCTCATAATCCTTGAGTTGTCTGGAGACATAGGCGATCACCTTGCCATTTTGCATCAGTACTGCTCCTAATCCCAACTTAGAGGCATCACTATAGATGTCAAAGCTGTTGGTGTCGTCTGGTAGAGCCAAAATGGGAGCACTGGTCAATCTCCTTTTTAGCTCATCAAGTCGCTCACGATCCTCCGTCACTGAAATTTTCTTCTTTACGGTAAGAGCCGGTGGGAGGCTATCCTGGAGAAGTCCTCTACAAACTTCCTGTAATATCCTGCTAATCCCAGAAAGCTCCTGATCTCGCTGGCGTTCTTGGGTCTCTTCCAGTTACTTACTGCTTCTATCTTGCTGGGATATACCATAATACCATCCTTTGAGATGATGTGACCCAGGAAGGACACCTGATCTAGCCAAAATTCACATTTCGTGAATTTGACGTATAGCTGGTTCTGCTGAAGGGTCTGCAATACTAATTTCAGGTACTCTGAGTGTTCTTCCTGAGTTCCTGAGTAGATAAGAATGTCATCGATAAACACAATAATAAACTGATCTAAATACTCCCTGAATACTCTGTTCATGAGATCCATGAATGTAGCTGGAGCATTTGTCACGCCAAAAGGCATGACTACGAACTCGTAATGTCCGTATCTGGTCCTGAATGCTGTCTTCGGTATATCACCCTCCTTGACTCTGACTTGGTGATATCCTGATCTGAGGTCAATCTTAGAGAACACTGCTGCTCCCTTTAACTGGTCGAACAGGTCATCTATTCTGGGAAGAAGATACCTGTTCTTGATCGTGACCTGATTCAGTGTCTATGCACAGCCGCATGCTTCCATCCTTCTTCTTCACGAGCAATACAGGCGCTCCCGGTGAGTGACTAGGCGTATGAAGCCCTTGTCAAGCCGCTCCTGTAGTTGCCTTCAGTTCCTTGCTGGAGCCATGCGGTAAGGCGCTGGAAATAGGATTTGTGCCGGGAAGAGCTCTATCTCAAATTCAATCTCCCTGTCTGGTGCTTCTTCAGGGAAGACTGCTGGTAGTCACATACAACTCGGACCTCTGCTGGTTGGTCCCTGGTCTGGCCGGTATTGACTACTGTGCTAGGTACCCGTACATCCGAATCCATCAACTTAACTGAGAGAAATTTTCGCTTTTCTCTTTGGTTCTCCGATGTACTCGAACTGCACTTCGCTTGGGTTGAAATACGACTACTCTATGGAAGCACCGTATTTGATCAGGAAGTCCATTCCAAGGATGACGTCGTAGTCAGTCATTTCCAGCAGGATCAGATCACAAAAGAGTTCCCGGTCTGCTATAATGACTGGCACTGCTCTGAGTCAGTGCGTTGATGTCATGACCTCTCCTGAAGGTAGTGCCGTCAGAAACTGACCACTGAGTACCTCTGGGGGTATTTCTAATTTCTCGGAGAACATCCGGGCTATATATGAATGGGTTGCCCCAGTATCAAATAGAACAGTAGCACTATACTGAAAAATGCTAATCTGACCTGTGACGACTGTCGAGGCATTTGCTACGTCCTCTCTGGTGAGTGAGTAGATCCTCGCATTCGCCATAGCTGGAGGGGCTTCTAATCGGCCCTGGCTGATGAGTGGACCTTCTAGAGCGGCCTGCATCTGATGTAACTGAGCTGGCTGGCCTGCATACTGGATCTGCTGTGGCTGAGGAAGACCGGTCTTGTTCGGGCACTGCTTGGCCATGTGCCCTTCTTGTCCACATTCAAAGCATCCTCGTGTGCCCTTGCGACAAACCCCTGGGTGGAATTTCCCACAAGTGGCACACTTTGGATAACTGGGTCGCTTGCTAGATGGTCCTCCTTTTGAGTCACTCCCTGATTTGCGCTTGCTGTTGGAGTTCCCTTTCCAGTTAGAGCTGTGGCCTTGCTGTTTTTGAGTGTGAGAGTTTCCTTGGCCCTTGGACTCTGAGAAGACTTGCCTCTGCCGCTTCATGCTGTTCTGGTAGTGCTCTGTGGTCAAGGCACTGCTCACCAACTCCTCTGTGGTTTGTGGCCTATGTATTCCACCAGCCACGTTCACTGCTATCTCTGGCCTCAGCATCTTGAGCATCAACCTAATCCGTTCCTTTTCTGTGCTGACCAGCTCTGGGCACAGACGAGCCAACCTGTTGAATTTCTTCACGGCTTCCTCAACTGATAGGTTGCCCTGGCGAAACTCAGTGAACTCGTCATAGTGGCGGTTTGTAACCCGCATATGAAAGAACTCCTCAAAGAATTCTTTCTCAAAGTCGGCCCATGTCATCTGGTTCACTGGGCGCTTCGTTCTGATTCTTTCCCACCACATGCGTGCGTCTCCTGTCAGGCAGAAGGAGGCACACTTCACCTTCTCGTGTTCTGGCCAGTCCAGAAGCTCCATCGTGCTCTCCAGTGTTTTGAACCAGGCTTGTGCATCCCATGGTTCACTAGCGCCTGAGAAGTTCTCTGGCTTGACTCGCTGCCACTGGATCAGATAGGCTTCCTTTCTTGGCTCAGCTGCTGGGACTGCTGGTGCTGGTACTGGTGCTGGTGTTGGCGCTGTAGGCTGAGCTGGTGGAACCTCTAATTTCCTGTTGCTGTTCAGCTAGCTGCTCCTGTAACTGAGCCACTAATGTTGTAAGGTCTGGAGGAGGCACTGAACTGCCTGCCTCTTGTTGGGGCTCAGTAGCTAGTGCCCTTCTAGCTGGGCATCCTCGTTCCATTTCTAAAGACATAGAGAACATATGTATAACTAATACTATCACAGTTATATAATTACTGATATCATGTTCAAAGACTATCTCATACTAACAGGAAGTAGGCATATAAACATGAACTGTAACTAGAAAGCAAGAACAATAAAGAGAGGGGAGGTATTCTTACTTGGAAGCTAGAGGTACAATGTTGATGTGTGTGTAGGAAGTATGGAACACTGCTCTGATACCACTCTGTAACGACCCACCTTCCACTACTAGGTCAGGTCGAATCGCTCTGATTCTTGTGCGCGAAAACGATCTAATTTGAGTTTTATGCCACCGATATCTGACCTAATACATGTTATTGGTTCTACATGCTAAGGGAGATGATCTAAGGGATACCGTGTATCCTACATCCCTACGGTCAAGGAGCTGGATCGATAAGTTTCTTGGGACGAACACAGCTTCCCAATCGATCCATTGACGGATCGATCGCTTTTGGATCGGTCCGTGGATCGATCGGAGCTGGGAACATTCTGTTCCCGACTGGATCGACCGGTGTGGCTGGATCGGTCGGTCGGACCGATCCAGTATCTGGATCGGTCGGTGACCGATCTGGGCACCTGAAATCTCTGGGACGCTATCAGATCGTCTTTGGATCGCCGGTGACCGATCCAGAGGATCTGATGCATATCAGATCGCCGGATCGGTCACCGACCGATCCAGTGACACAGCCAGGCCCTGATCGGTCGGGAGACCGATCAGAGTCTGATTTCACCCGGGGACTCGGATTTCAGCACTTTGGCGTGCCAAAACCCCACTTAACACCTAACTAATGCATCATAACTATTCTAACAACATATAATAACATTCCAACGACATAAACTAGTAATCTGACTTAACATAGGGCATAGTTTAGGAATTCATGGCAACACATAACTAAAAGTGCCTAGAACATGGAAACCAAAACCAATAAATAAAATGCTAAAGTAAATGCTAAAGAGTCTAATGCTCAATTTGCTATGTCCCCTAAGGACCTTTGATTCCAGTTCCATACACACACATCCTCATCTGCATTGACCTCCAGCCTCCACTGCTAGTCCACTTTTCCTTTACCTTTATCTGCAGTATAAGAAAAGTAGTATCTGTAAGCTAACAAGCTTAGTAAGAAACCATCTACCTCACAAAAACATGCATTCGGTGCAATATGGTTTTTAAAGCATGCTATTTGAAAATATGCACTAAACTTGCTCAGTCATGGTATACTGAAATCATAAAGCATAACACATAAGCATGACATGAGCACTGAATCATAGCGTAGCAAGCAATAAAACACTGAACTGAACATAAGCGAAACTAACTGAAAATAAATCTGTAACTGGAAACAAACTCAACCAGCATAATTGATTTTGAGTTTTGAAATCTAATACATAATAGGTGAAAATACTAAACATGCTGTTGGGCCCGGCAACTGTACTTGCTGTGCGCGCATCCCTACTAGACCCGGGGTTGCAAGTCCGGGTTGTCTAGGCTATCTGAACCTAGGGACGACTGTGGGAGTCCAACCCAATGGATATCTAATCCAGTACAGTGCCACTGAAAATAAAATACTGATATCTATAGCTAACTGATATAACATGCTGTTTCTAGGTTATCTGAACCTAGAGCTAGGTTATCTGAACCTAGAGGCGACTGTGGGAGCCCACCCATTGGGCCGTAGTCCCATAAAACTGAACTAAACTAATGTGCTGGTTTAAATGCCTCCAATGCATTTAACTGAGCTATTAAACATAACTGAGGTGGTATTTAGCTACACTAATATTTTACCGAACACTTGGTGTGCTCCAACTCTCTCCTCTAATAGGGAGATCACCTCCAGGCACCCGACAACGTCTAGAATCTCCAACTAAAGGAGAACAACGTGTCCGGCCCGTCTAGAGGTGTTCAACTAGATCCCTAAATCCTCGAGGAGGGTTTAAACATACCCTATGTGCCGGAAAAACCTGCATATAGCTAAAACTAATGCGTAGGAAATCAACCGGAGCTATTATACCGCAGGTGAGGGGTTTCTTACCTCGTACGCTAAATTCCTTACAATTCTATTCGCTAGAATTCTGGTGGAGATGACCTTCTCGACGACCCGCTCACGTCTTCGCGTTCCTCTCGCGGAGAAGAACCTCTTTCGTGTTGGAGTCGTTACCGGAAGATGAGCCGAGAGTCCTTGGGTTTGAGCGCCGAGAGAGGAGGAGGAGGAGGAGGAGGTGGCGTCGGCGTTGAGGGTTTGGAGAGGGAGGAGTTTGCCGAACCAAGCAAAATAAACCAAACCCACTTAACCCTTCTATTTATATTAAGTGGTAATTCCGGTCAACTCTAATATAAATATAGATGTTTCTCCTTTCTCTCAGCACGGCCCTGCTGGGTTCACTGGTTACTAACATTATCCCTTAAACCATAGGTCTCGGGTTCGATTCCCGCTTAGGCCGTTTTCGTTTATATTTATTTTTTGCTACTTCCGCTACTCGGAAAATTCCGGAAAAATATCTAAAAATTCCAGAAAAATCATACTATATTTCTAAAACAGTTTTGAAAATTTTCGGGCGTTACACCTCCGCACTTTGCCTTACATCTTTCTCGATCTTTCTCTTCAACGACCTTCGTCCTTCTGTATTACTTCTTTCTCAAATCTCTGATAACCTAGTAAGTTACCCATCCTCTATTCAAGTTTTGTTCTACTATGGCTTAGGAATCATTTGCTCCTTGGTACACCTCTACTTCTTTGAGCTTTGATGCCTCTGATTGAGCCTACCTCTACTCTAGATTTGAGATCCCTCATACTTATCACATCCGTCTCCCTTCTCCAACCGATCGTCCTCACCTTCCTCTTGATATCCATATCACTTTCTTTTCTGATCAATTAGTGGTCGATCTATGCTTGCCCATTCACCCCTTTTTATCGGAAGTAAGACAATATTTCTGTATCCCATTGCAATAATTTGCACCGAACGCCTTGCGTTACATGTGCAGGATGTTCATGCTATTTTATTTATTCGGAATTACTCCTACTCCCCGTAATCTTTATTTGTTTGTTTACCCCAAAAAGTTAGAATTTAAGATTTTCCTCTACTAGTCTCGACCAAAAGCAATTTTCTTTCGAGGGCATGTCATCCTCAAACAAAGGTCGGAAGTCCTACTTTTTCCTTAGAGACGCACAATCCCGCTACTTGATCAGTTAGTTGGCAATCATCTTTTTTCTTCTCTTCCTGATCCTACCAAACTCAAATAGGATCCAATCTTTCTTTCTTATCTTCCCAAGTCGAGTAGCCAACATTTTAGTATTTACAAATGGTTATAGGAAGGTTTTTTATATCTTTTTAGCTTCAGCCTAGTTCAAAAGAAGCTACCCTGCTCTTTTGGTAAGTTTTAATAATTTCAATATTCACTCTATCGCTAACTAAGGTATTTTTTTATTTGGTGCAGTGGATGTTATTCTTTTGTCCTTGATCGATGAATCAATCAATCTAAGAGCAGAGGAGCTTCATACCAAATAACAAGAGTTATTGACTGAGCGGGATTTGCCACTACCCCCTCCTTCTAATGAGGCCTCTGAAGATCCTATGGTTGAGCTGAGCACAACTGTTGCATTTGTGGAGTCACCTTCCAATCCTCCCGTAATAACTACAAGCTCTCCTCCAGAGAAGGTGGCTTCGCCAAAAAGATAACGTGAAAACTGACCCTTGCGTCTTCTCCCAAAAGGCAAGTAGTTTTTGCTCATCCGGATCCCACTTGAGAGCAATCTCCCAAGCAAACCTTGGCCATCCTTTATCCTACTCTCTCAACTCCTGTCCGCGCCCAAACTCTCAAGGACACTTCTTTACCAGACTACTATTTAGATCACATTCCCTCTGTATCTCCTAGCATGAGGACTACCCTTGCTTCTCCAAAGCAACATCCCCAATCATCAATCATTTTTTCTTTACCTTCTGCCCAAACTTCAATTTCTCCAACATCTCTTCTTTCTTCTACCCTCCCAATATTATTAGGAGGTCACTTAATAGATACTTGGATGGAGGCCAAAAACTAGCTCAGTGAACTCACACCTACAAAGCTAGCAGATGAATTTTCTTATGAGCAGACTAAGGTATCATAATTTAAACAACTATCCTTGACCTATTTTGAATGCTCCTGACTAGGTTCATCTTTTAGTGCTGGGCCATTAGCATGAGCGTTGCCCAGCAATTGCATGACTTGGCCAAGGAAAATGAGTTGCTGAAGCAGCAAGTCGTTGAGGTAACTTCCACGTGGGACTCCGAGCGGATAAAGGAGCTAGAGGTCCTACTACAAGAAACTCAAAAGATGGCTAAAGTTGAGCTTTATAAAGAGATCCAATGGAAAACTACTCTAGCTACTTATGAAGAACAACTTCAATCAGAAATAAGTCTTTGAGTAAAAGTACAAATAAAGTTGGATGAACGAACGACAAAGAATGCATAACTTTCTGCCCAACTACAAGAACTGCAGACTAAACATGCCACTGAACTGGCTTCCAAAGAGTCTAAACTGGTGACCCAAACTTCTGAGCGAGATTCACTGTTATTAGATTTGATGACTACTCAGACTGAATCATTAGCAGTCCGGTCAGAGTTAGCAGCTTACCAAGTGCAAGAGGATGGGCGATTTGAAATGAAGAAAAAAGCCCTTTTCAACACCCGCGAGTTTAATGTCCCCATAGTCAACTCTATTTTAAGGCACTTTTCCTTGGGGCAGAAGGGGCGATGAAACAATTAAGAGAAGACACATATTTAACTTTTGATCCCTCTGCCAATGTCTTGGACCACAAGAAGATAGTTCATACTGCCCCGCTCGGTCTACTTCCTCGTCTATCTTAATCTATCTTATTTTTACTTATCTGTTCAACTAGTAACTTGGTTTTAAACCTCCATTCTATCTTTGTGGAATATTTGGTTAAACACATTAAGCATCCTCTATGTAAAATCTAGTTACATGGGAAACCCTATTTTTAATATGTGTGTGTTGTATTAGCGATACCATTGTTCGGACGAAAACCTAGACATGCGAGGACAAAGCTACTCAAGGTTGACCGGCCAAGCTAGACGAATTGCCACGTGCAACACTCATTTGGTTAAAGACATTAGTTTTTATGATCGGCTGAGATTAAAACCCGCTCGAGTTTATTTCCTTCAGAACTTAAACCCCCAAACGAGAACTTACTTAATCATGTCTTTAACTTATTGTTTTCTCAAGCAAACCCTAAAAATTCATTCAAACTTATGTCTAGCCATGCATTCTAAATATCTACACGGAAAAACACATTAGCTTTTATAACTTGTCTCGAAAAGTACATGGCTGCTTCGAGCTAAGTGTCCATCCAATCAGTTATTACAGAAGGCTTTTTATTGGTGACACGTGTATATGCGTCATCATAGTTGTATGACTTGTTATTTGCCCATTGCTTTATCTGACTATTCAACAATCCACAATTAATCCCACCTTTTGTTTTTGATGGTCTTATTTAGAAAATTTTTCCTAAGAATCCCTATAATCATTCTACGAAAAAACCCTAAGGCCTTTTTCTCATCTCCGTCTTATTTAGATATAATTCCTGTAGTGGTACAACATGGATGTGCAATGTTGAACCATGGTGGATATGTATTTAAGTTTGTTGGCAGTGAGTGTTGAAAGATGGATGCCTTTGTGAAGGAGGTTATCAGGGTTGATTGATGTCGAGGATGATTTGAGATTGATGGATATTGTGAGATCAGATATTGTGATATGTTGATTCCTGATGGTTTATTGGTGGATATCTTCTTACACAACATCTAAATGTTGTAATATCTGATTTTCAGATACTCTATTAGTGGATATGTGACTTGATGATCTATTGTTTGGTATTTGATGTTGCTAGCGACATGAGGAGTAGTAAGTTGATATTTATGGATTTCAGATGCAGTTGATTTACCCAAAGTTGGCTAGATAGAAGTGTGGGAGTAGAGAAAGCAGGGTGAGCTCATCACCCACAGAGTCATCTTTTACTGTTGGAGATTTGTTATGATACTTGGATGGAGTGGTATATGAGTATGTAGTTTAGTTATTACTCTTAGATGAGGATCCCTGTGTTGAGCAGTAAATTTGGGGACCAAATTTTTATTAGTGGGGGAGAATATAAAATACGATACCCAAATAATAATTAAATAATAAGGTTATTTAAGGAAATAATCTTCTTGAAATTTTCAAAAAATTTTAGAATTTTTTGGGATTTAAACGGAGTTCGCATGAGCCGTTTAAGGGGATCAGCGTAGAGAAAGCCTGTTTGGAACCCCCAGAGATGGGAGTTGATTGAGAAATTGATCTAGGGTTTAATCGAAAACTCCCTAAGTTATAAAAGCACATGTCGTGCCCTAGCTAAAGCCTCCGCCGACCTCTTCCTTCCTTGATCCCGAACCTCTCCTCACGTCGTTCTCTTCCTTCCTCTCCCTTACGCATCGCCCTCTCCCAATTCCTCATCGCCGCGGACCACCGAACTTTGACGCCGATGAGCTCTGATCGTCAATCGCCCAACACCGTTTGCTGTCGTCCGATCTCTCGGCCTGTCATGGTGATAGCTTCCAGCCCTCTCTGATCTGTCGCTCGCCCTCGAGAGCCACTGCCTTTACCAACATCGTCGACTTAGTGAGTCATTGGCCTTTCTCCGGCCACGACAAGAGCTAGCCAGCAAGTACACAGTTCGTAGGTGCGTTAAGTCTTGATCGAAGATGTTTTCATTATACCCTATAGCCTCTGAAATGCTGGATTGATTTGGGTGGTGAATTCAATTCATTGTTGTGATGCTTCGCTGAGTTGTGGGGGATTCTTTGTGAATTTAATTCGAAGTGCTCTGCTTAAATAATTTTCTATCGATTTTAATAATGTCGGACTGATTAGAGAAGTATAGATTCAGTTGATTCCATGGTGTTTTGGGTTCTTTTGGTTGGTGGAGATTTGAGGTTCCTTCTCCTTGTAATGGCTTTGGATTTCTTAATATACTTGTATTTGTTAGTAGATTTAATGGAGATTGTAGTATGTTATTCATTTGATTCTTTTCTGCTTTAGTTAGGGCTTTTGATTGTTAGCAGATTTGAGCGGGGTGCTTTGACAATGATTTATGCACTTGATCTCCTTGATTACCTTGGGTGTTAGGATGAATCAGAAGTGATGATTTGGTAGAATGAGTTTATTTTCTTTTGAGGTCGATCTTCTTGTGATAGTTCGGATTCTCCATTCGAGGTCGATCTTGTTTCTTCAAAACAGTTCGGATTTGTTCTAAACAAATTTGGTTGTTGGGTGTTTTTTTTTGTAATCGTTATACCTTTGTTCTTTAAGTTACGAATAAGCACAGCTTAACAGTGTAGGTAGTTCCTTCTATGGAAGTTTGGACTAAGCATTATGCACAGTTATTTGTGAAGCATGAAATGAATTAGGTTAATTATTTCGATTAGGATTTTTCCTAATTAGTGTGGATTTGAGTTTAGTTAATTGTTGCATTTGGAATTAGCTAAACTAGACATTATGTGATTTGCAGGACGTTGATTCGGAACGAGCGTCTCGACGTAGGATTTTTTATTCGATCTTCTATTAAAGGAGGGTACTTCTTGCTTTGTTTCTTTTAGCACTTTGACCCTAGTGCATGAGCTATTTTTGGATAAGGACTGCTTTACCTTGACTCCACTCGTATTTTTCTTGTACTTGATACTTCAACTCAAACTTTTGAGTTATTCATTTCTATATTCGTACAGTCTCTTATTGTTATCTATAATATTTAGCAGATATTAGATACCAACCTTATATGCTTTGATTGTTGTTTATTTGTATACCGTATTGAGCATGTTGGCTTCATGTAGCATACTTGATTCCTGTTTATATATATATGTGATGACTGTTGTATTGTGCGCATCATATCATTACATGCATGTCAATGACGAATTCTCCCTTGCGGTCGAGAGAGTAGCTAACCAGGACCGCACACTCGGCCACTCGAGAGTGTGGTAGCTGGAGGAGATGCTGCTTGTCCTGTTGTGCCGCACTCGGCCACTCATGGGCAGTGGTAGCTGGAGTTGCGAGTAGCAGGGACCCCCTTCGCTTTATAGCTAGTTAGCTACTCAGCACCTGCCCACTCGGCCACTCGAGAGTAGTGGCAGCCTTTGAGTAGTACAGTTGTCATCGATCTGGCCTTCGACCATACAGGGGTCATGGTGCAGAGAGGTGGGCGGGGTGACCATCCGTGCATATACTATTATTATTATACCAGCTGATGTTGTTGCTTACTTATGCTGCTGTTGCTAGCTTATGCTGTTGTTGTTTACTTATGCTGATATGCTTATATATGTTGATATATATATATGTTGTATGTGTTTAGAATGACTTATCTATTGGTAATATGTATATACCTCACATGTTACCCTTGTAGTTATGAGTAGCTCTGTAGCAGAGTTGTATTACTCCTGATCTTCTATTACCTAGCCTAGGATATGATTTCAAGTATGAGCATATATTACGATTTTATTTTAGTATTTGTTATTCCCCTTATGAGACTGTATACTGTTGACTCACTCTCTATTTGTATATTATGCTCATGCACTATCTTTCCTTTACCCGCCGAGTCCCAACACTCACCACCCCACAAAATGATTTTTCTTTCACCATGTAGCAGATAGATGAATCAAGGATGCTTGGGAGAGTCCTGGCTGCCGGTCCTACGTCACATCCGAAGACTGCATCAGATTTCGGTTATTCTTTTCTCGTATTTTGTATTCGGTGTTATATTAATTCGATTATCTTTTGGAGTTTATTATGTGGAGTTGAATTTTGTGTTGTTGTGATTGTTGTATAAAGCCTAGCTAGGGATGACAACGGGGCGGGGCGGGGCCGGGTTTGCCATTCCCATCCCCGCCCCGTTTCCATTTTTTCGGGTTCGGGGATTCCCCGAACCCGAACTCATGGGTTCGGGGATTCCTCATCCCCGCCCCATTTCTAAATTAATTTATATTATTATTATTATTATTTAATAATAATTATTATTGATAATATTAATATTAATATCAATATTAATAATATTTTCAAAAATTTTAATATTAATATTAACACTATTATTAATATTTTTTTAAAAAATCATATTATTATTTATTAATATTAATAATAATAATATTCGGGGCGAGTTCGGGGATGGGGATAGTATTCCCATACCCGCCCCATCCCCGAAAAATCGGGGATCCCCATCCCCATTTCGGGTTTTCCCCGCGGGGCCCCAAACCCGCGGAGAAAATTGTCATCCCTAAGCCTAGCCGACTAGTAGTGTATTGTTTTAGTTCGTATAAGTTTTCTTTATCGTTTTTCCGCTGTGTTGGTTTATAGTACAGTCGAGTGAGCTATTTAATATATAGATATAACTGCGTGGTTGTGTATATATTCCAGCCGTGTGGGTTGATGGTTATATTGTGTGAATATTCTTGTATATATGCTTCATATTATCACCGTTACAAGGGAGATGCTGTCGAAATTTTGTCAGTAGGGACTCCTCTGGGGCGTAACACGAAGAGTGATGGTCAACTCACAAGTTGACCATCCATTGCTCCTATAATCAACTAGACGAGCCTTATCGAAGTCAAGATCCGAGGCGCCTCCGATGGATCTAAGGCACATCACATGCAGCAGACTTAAGGTGCATCCAATGGTCCAAGGCACCTCAAAAGAGTTAGAGACCGTTGGCAAAGAGACAAGCAGTAAAATCCATGTTAGCTGAACTGAGGCATCTTTGATTGAACTGAGGCGTCTCCGTTGGAACCGAAGCATCTCTGATGAATTGAGGCACCTCTGTTTAGCTAGATCAGCTGAACGTTAGCAAACTTTATCTGATTTGAGGCACTCCTAGTCAATCGAGGTATACCAAATTGTCACGTTAGTAAAATGATCACTTTGACTGGTGAGCTATAAATAGTAAGTACCCTAGAGCTAGTTGTAAAAGACACACTTGTTCTTAATTTCTGTATTTCTTTTTTGAGCTTTCAACTGTTGGAAGGGGCTTCTGCCTCTAACCTTTGTTGATGGAGTTCGTCAGTGTACTACTATTGACTTGGATTAGCAACTTCCCTAGTTGTAAACTAAATAAATTTCTAAGTCTCTTATTTCTTTTATGATTATATTTTATTTACATAATTAGTTTGTCCTTGTTAAGTTCATTAGCAAGAGAAGTCGAACATTAAATTATAAGTCGTTTATTCACTCCCCCCCTCCCCCTCTTCTACCTAAAAGTTCAACATCGCTTAGTTGCAAATCTCAAGTCTCATTTGGAAAAAAAAATCCTATAAATACATCATATTTGGGAATAGAGTGTAAATATCTTAGAGATAACTAAATACCTTTACCACTACATCATAATCTCGGATGCATCATTATTTTCAATCTGGATACTCCATGAGAGATACTTTTGATAAAAATTATTAATATATATGAAACTAACTTAAGCTTCCACGGTCCATGGGATCAACATAGCCTTCCTATGCCTCGAGTGCAATCAACTGGTCGTTCACTGTGCAAGACGACCTACTAAGGAAGTACCAATATATCTTGAAATATCACTTATGAGCCTAAGTAAATATTGAATTCATTCTCAGATGTCCTTTTTTTTTCCATTAAAAGGATGTCTTATCTCTAAAATTTCTTTCTTAATTTCCCTTCTCTACTTGGTCGATCCAACAATTGTAACCTAAACCTACCGCTCAAATAAAACGACCTAAAGTTGCTACTTATACAAATCTGATAAGGTGTGGAAAATTATTATTATTATTATTATTATTATTATTATTATTATTATTATTATTATTATTGTCTAATACTCTACGCGTTCAGCCGAAGTTAAAAAACAAAAAAAAAGGGTCAAAAACCGTCGGTTGTTGTTGCACTTGTGGTCATCTTGGTCTTCGCCTACCATTTCCAGATCGAGATCGAGAGCAGAAGAATCGAGAATGGCGACTCTTGGAAGGCCGTTCGCGCGGCTAGAGAAGGAGAAGGTCGACGGCGTCGACGGCGACTTGGAGGCTGGCTGGGCTCCGCTGCACCCTGGCCTCTCCCGCACCGAGTCTGACCTCCGCTGGGGTTTCGTCCGCAAGGTCTACGGCATCCTCGCCACCCAGATCCTGCTCACAACTGCTGTATCCGCCGCCACCGTCCTCCATCCCTCCATCAACTCCGCCCTCGCCGCCAGTCCCGGCCTCGCCCTCGCCTTTGCCATCCTCCCTCTCGTCCGTAAGCGTCCTATGCCCTTGCTGGTTTTTAATCTCCAGATCTATTCATCCTCTTGTAAAATTATCTAAACATACCTTGTTGTCCGACAACTTGTATGCTCGATTCCTTTGTAGAAAGCCTTGATTCACTTGACATAGGGCTGGGTGGGTTGGGTTTGAACTTCTAAACAAAATTAGTTTGGCGATAAAACTACAAGATGAAGATCATAAGATATTTCATAACTCGAGCACTTATCTTTGTGCATGTAAGAACTAGTATAGATTCTGTAAGATCCCGGAGCTTTGTCCTTTCGCCGTGGATTGGAGTCTTGTGAAGATCTAATGGACTGGGTAAATGGTAGTTTCATGCTATTTCATCTCTGTTTTCTATCTAGTAGTGATGTTCAATTCTTTAGATCAATTTGAGGTTGAAGTTAGGTTGTTCCAAAGAAAATTTTCCAATGTTCTTAAACCTGGACCTGTTGCCAAATTCATGCCATCGGTTTCCAGGTCAACATGTTTGACCTGTTTGACGGACAGATTAATTGAAGGTGTGGTAGATAATAGGAATTGTACAAAACAAAGTAAAATTTAATGAAAAACCCTGTATATCTGAGAATCACCAAACTGTCAAATTCAAGAAAACAAAAACAAGCATTGTGAAAGTTTGAAATTTAAAGCTCAAAAATCCATCAAGCCTGAGAATTGAGATAACTCACTGCTATAGATTGTTAAACAGAGCATATAGAAACAATTTGGCTTCTTAAATTCCCACCATTGTAATGAGTCAATGGAATAATCTAATGAATATGCCAACGAATGCTGTGAGTGTTTATTGGTCTCTATATCTAGTAGGCTCCCTCCCACATGATTCATAATACACCTCTTTTCAGTTAAGAGACCCTTGCAGAACAGTAACAAATCTCAAATACAAGAAAATAATTTTCCTTTGTTGAATTTTCCATGCTTGTCCAAACCAATGTTGATATCAACATAAACAAAATTACAAGTAACAATTGCTTCATATCGATAAGATCAGTGGGATATAAATCAATAAGTAAAATGGAAGAAAAGAGAACAATATAATTTTTTTTTTTCAATTTTAGTTTTTGGTAAATTATATCAGAATCAAATTACAGTCTTAGTTACTAACGATATCATAGATTGACATTTATTGAGTTAATAAATACTTTTATTTATACTATGATTATTGATTTTCCCTTAATCCCCGTTTTCTTGAATCTACCCACCTCGTGATTAAAAGCTTTCTTCCTCATGCAGGTGAATTGCCTCCTTCATAATCCTTTTTTACTCATCCCTCCACCTAGACATAGATGCCCATGCTCCTCCCTTATGAAGATGCTGACTCATGCTCCTCTTATCTATGGCAGGTTGCTTTTACCACTCAACAGTGCTCCTCTGATTTGTTGCTTTTCTCATATAGGGATTCAATTTTGGTGCACCCTCTCCTCATTCTCCTCTTTTTGTGTTTGGGTTCTTTCCCCACTTTTTCCAATCCATGTCACTTTTCATGAGTGCATGATCCTACCTATCTGAAAGACTCTTGAGTTGGGTTTGTGGAACTAAGCAAGTTTTTGGCCAGTTTGCTAGATAGCAATTGATTCACCCAGTTGTTGTTGAGTTTCATTTGATTTCTACCATATTTGAGGGTTTTTTTTTTTTTTGAAATATTCTATCATTTGAATGTATCTCAAAGGCATGCCTTTATATGGTCGATTCCTTGATCAATATCCAATTGCTCTGTTGATCCAGATCTAACTTAGTTAAGATCGACATCATGATTGATTGAAATTGCCTTTATATCATTTTTTATTTTTGAAATACTCTTCATGAGTGCATGATCTTACCTATCTGAAAGACTCTTGAGTTGGGTTTGTGGATAAGCAAGTTTTTGGCCAGTTTGCTAGGGAGCAATTGATTCACCCAGCAGTTGTTGAGTTTCATTTGATTTCTACCATATTTGAAATATTCTATCATTTGAATGTATCTCAAAGGCATGTCTTTATATGGTCGATTCCTTGATCAATATCCAATTGCTCTGTTGATCCAGATCTAACTTAGTTAAGATCGACATCATGATTGATTGAAATTGCTTTGTGAACTCAGTGATAGCCTACATAACACTTACAATTAGGAAAATATGGTTAGTACAAACTACTAACAGTAGTATCTCCGTAACATGGTGTCAAATAAAAATTGAATGACTAGTTTTTGTTCTTATTGGCGAATCTTATTGATTATCTTAGAATATTTCTCAAACAATGTATGAACACACTTTCTTGAGCTTGCACAGGTTAGTCTATTTGTTGATCAATCTATCCAGGAGGTTGTTCTATATATACCTGCTTAGTAAGAAGATATTTTGAAATCCATCTTGAACATGCATCGACCTTGATCATCAAACAAAGAGAATTAGATTGAACTGAATCAGACTCAGATTGAATTGAATCAAACTCGGATTGAATTGAATCATACAATAAGATAAAATGTCTCATAGTAATCAATAGCATAGGTTATTCGTTAGAAATTAATTGTGTTTTATGATAATTATGTTTACCATTATGATCGTGCCCAAGGAAGATATTTACAACTATCAGATTTGAATTGGTCACTATGATGACTTTGAATTTGAGTTCATTGGTAGAGGATCCCCATGAGTTATGAAGGTGAAGAACAAAGTGGATAAAAATCATAGGACTAATGAATTATGTAGAGAAGACCATAAATTTTATTTGGAGAATATAAGAACAAATAACCTACAGTACGGTCAAGTTTTAGAGATTTACATGCCCCAACTTGAGGAGATGAGGAAAATGGAGCACTTAAAGACAGTGGAAGAGGGAAAATGAAGGTTGAGGAAGGGAGGTGTGCAAAAGCAACAAGAGTGGGCAGTGGTGGTTGTATTATACTAGTACTGTAAGTGCTGTATGATGGATCAGTGGTTGATGTGGATACACTTTTGTTATGCTACTCTAGCAATGGCAGCTGTGAGAGAGCATTGCAAAATGCTGAAATGAAATTTAACTACACTCACTAAATTGAAAGGAAAGATGTAATTGAACTATCTAGTAATATATGTGCTTGCATAGACACACACACTTCCCAAGAATAGTATTAAACAAGTAAATAAAGCATGTTGTACTAAAGGACAATTTATTCAAACATCCTATCACAAGCTATTTCATCCTAGTAATATTAATTTACTCTGGCTTTCATGTTTGTTTTAACCAATGAAAATATGACTAAATTCTTGAATAATATCTAACATCCTATCTCTTGCAGTTTTACTCCCCTTGTATCATTATCGACAAAGGCACCCACTGAATCTTGCTTTCCTGGGGCTGTTTACGTTGTGCCTAAGCTTGAGCATTGGTGTGGCCTGTGCCAATACTGAAGGTGACCTGATAGATTGATAAAGATATTAGTAATACCTTTCCAAACTTTTCAAGCCGCTTGCACTTATTAACTATTATGATCTTAATTGTTTCCAGGAAAGATTGTGCTTGAGGCATTGATTTTAACATCCGCTGTTGTTTCATCCTTGACTGGATATACTTTCTGGGCATCCAGAAAGGGCAAGGACTTTAGCTACATTGGGCCATTCCTATTTTCTGGTCTCATCATTCTTCTTGTTACCAGTACTATTCAGGTACGGCTAGATAATCATTGTAGAGGAACTAACAAATTACTGCAAAAAAAAATTATTCATAAATAAACAGTAACTGGAAGTGTTAACACACCTGAAAAGTGTTACCAGTTTGCCTATAGTTTCATGGATTTGTCATATTATGTCCAACAATTTTTATAGTTGGCATTGTTTTATTCTATCATGATATAGGGTATAAACTTGTCCCCTCGGGACAGACAGTTGACTAGTGCATGGTGGTGTTGTCACCATAAGGTTTGGGTGTCAAATCCTAGCTAGTAGTCGGGTGCCTACCCTCCCCCATGTGCTATTCAACTGTCCAAGGTTAGTAGCCACTGTGATTTATCTCTTCTGTGTTGGTATGAGGACGGGCTAGCGGAAGCGCAGGGGACGAGTGAATCACCTTTTACCACCATGATGTAGCGTATAAACTCTCCTAACCATACTTACAAATTTTTTGTTGTATTCCATTCACACATTTTTTTGCCCTTTTTCCTGTTCAGTCTATTATAGATTTAGACTAGGGTTGTAAACAAACCGAATTGAGCCGAATATGCTGAAAAATCTAAAGCTCAAATTCGGCTTGAAATAGCTATATTCGAGTTCGAGCTCGATTCGGAGTTCAAAAATTTCAAAATTTTGTGTTCGAGTTTGGTTCGAATTAGGGCTCGGGTTCGAGTTCGGCTCAAAAGATTCGAACATGTTCATGAACTATTCGAATTATTGTTCGAAAATAGATACTCGAAAGGTTTGAAATTTATTTATTTAATATATATTTAACTTATATTAATAAAATATTAAGGCTCACGAGCGGCTCGCGAACTATCGAACAATATAATTTGGGCTCGAGTTTGGCTCGAAAAAAAGTTCGAACATGTTCGAGTTCGGCTCGAATTCGATAAATTTGAATACGAATCGAATATTTTTCGAGCCAGCTCGAAAAGCTCGTGAGCTGGCTCGGTTCGTTTGCAGCCCTAATTTAGACAGACAACATGTTTGATTTGCAAAAATATATTGGGTATTGTCCATATTTTTCCTTTACTAAGGTTATTTAAACAAACATGTAGTATGTTATGAAATCTTTCGTCTTGTATGCCCGTATTCATTAGGCACATGAAGCTTGACCACATACTGCCATATAGAGCTAGATTCAAGCAATATTTTAAAGTTTTGACCTGAACTGTTCCTCAGTTAAGAGCCTTCCTAAAGCTTTATAGCGTCAGGGTTTCATTCTTTTATGTTCAATGGTTGAAATTATGCCCCCCATGTGTTTCAGTTAGTTCTGTCCTTTAAGACAGATAACAGGAATAAAGTCGTCTCCTTTAAAAGTTAATATTGAAGATTGATAATTAGGATCATTACTTTCTGATGAGAAGGTATGGATAGTGTCAGAAACATGATCTGGATTATAAGCTCAGAATAACCTATTATCGTTTTTAATCTAGCAATTGTGTGATGCATGCCAACTTGGGGGGATGTTGTGGTGCAAAAAGCAATGGTGTGGATGGGTCAGCAGTGTTGACAGTGCCAGTTAAGAACGAGGATACAGCTAGATTTCTTGTGGGGATGTTGCCTGTTGGATGAAGTTTCAGATGAGAAAAAAGCGAGATGAGGGTGTAGTACACTGTGAATGAATTGGTAGACTGCACTATGAGAAAGCAAAATATGGGGTTTGGGCATGAGAAGATTGGAGCTTCCTTCTAAAGAAATCCTTTGCTATGTTTGCTCTTAATATTTCAAACTACCTTTACTACTAAGACAAGTAATGTAGAACAAAAACAAAAATATATACTGCCACTTTAGCCTGAGACGTGTGTGTAAAGCACTCAAACAAAGTAGTTAGCATTTTGTTCTTATTCAATTAGTGGTTGCTAATATCTGATATTGGTCACCTGCAGATATTCTTCCCTCTTGGAACAACATCATCTGCTATCATCGGTGGGTTTGGTGCTCTAGTTTTCTCAGGCTTCATCATCTACGACACAGAGGAGTTAATAAAGCGCTACACCTATGATGAATACATTTGGGCATCTGTCAATCTCTACCTCGACATCCTCAACCTGTTCATTACCATCTTAAACATGCTGAAAAGGTCCGAAAATTAGAAAGAATCAAATGGTAAGAAACTCTTTACAAGAGTCTTGACAGGATTGCAACCCTCGTTTGTATCTGTTAAAGCATTTTCTTGCTGTGTTACGGAGTCTTACCTAACTCCTTTACCTTCATCATGTGTGCATGATTAATGTACTAACAGTTATCAGTTTGTTTGCAATTACGGTGTGCTTGTCGTCAATTTCTGTTCATTCTTTCCGCCATTTGTTATCACTTGGTAGACCCAATTGAATTGATGTATTATTGTATACGATAACGGGACTCAGAAGTTAACATAAGGACATGAACAAAGTAAGCATAAAGCAAATATTGGAGGATGCACCAAAACAAGACACTTGAATTATCCCATGTTAGACACTCTTAATCCATCCATTGATTTGTTTCTCATAAAAAAACGTGAACATATGAGGCTTGCATGCAGATTTGTATGAAGAGTGTTAACTTTGTTCCCCACACATACGGCCTTGAACCATTGATTCACACGAGTCATTTTGTCAAAATCCAACTATGGTGGAGAGCTGGTTCAATATTACTATAAAGAAGGATAAAAAAAAATAGATGGAAATGTCAAACTTCCCGCTACAATTATTCCAAGAACTTTCCTATACATCAAGTTACAATTGCAAATATGCTTGACATTTTCATCTCCTCCACGTATTGGTGAGATCTTGACCCAAACTAACAAGTAAGAATTACATATTTGTATATATTTATGTATATATTCGTTTACCTATATCCAATTAATCCCCATATTGGTTCAAGTGCATAAGTATCCTAGTTAATTAATTAATTAAGAATAATTAATTTTGTTCTGTGAGTGATAACTTGCACGAGGTACCAAACCTCTGTGGCCCGTACTCTTCCTCGTTTTGAATGCGTCCGGTAGCAGCCTCTCAAACAGCTCCAGGAACAGCCTCCACTCCTTCTCGCTCAACCCCTCGAAGGAAACGCTTCTGATCCCGCCGCGGTTCAAGTCCGCCGCCGAGAAGTTGAAATTTTTGGCGATGAATCCGCCGGCGGCAACCTTGTGCTCCTTCACGCTACCTTCGCCGTCGCTGACGTCGGCGACGGCTTCGTGGTGGTCGTCGAAAGCATTCATTGACCCCTCCGCGCTTTGCTCCGGGAATATTCCATCATCGTTGTCGTTCTTGTCGCCGCTGCCTCCCTCGTCGTCGCTGTTTCCGTAATTGAAATTGCAGAAGATGAAACAATCAATAGATTTAACGCGGATATATTTATTAAAAAAAGAAGAAGAAAAAAACAGTTCTTTATGATTTGCCTTTGTTGCAGGGCATGATCGGGCGGCGAGCAATAGGTGTCCCTCATGGACTCTACCACCCTGATGCAGAGCGTCTCCAACTCGCTGGCCCCTTCGCTGAAGCCGGAGAATTCCCGTGTCATCATTTGGCCGATCTCCGCCAGGCACAGCCCCGCCTCCACTGCCCTCTTCAGGAACGTCGTGCATACCACTAGGACGCGCCGGCTCGCCTCCTGCAGCAACGGAAGCTCCGCCTGCAACAACTCGACGTCCCGGAACGGCTCCAGCCTCGCCACGTACTCCGCCTCTGCTTCCGAGAACGGCACCGCCGCCTGCGGCCAGTGCAGCCATTCGAAGTAGGGGTCCGCCAGCTGCTCCGGCAGGCACAGCCCATGGTCGATCGGCACCAGCTCCGCCGTCGCCTCGTTCCGGCACTCACTGTTCTCCTTCTTCACCAGGATGTTGCCGGCGTGGCGGTCCACGTTCAGAATCCGCACGTCGAGGATCCCGATCCGGTGCACCGAGGCCACCGAGAACCGCGACGGCCCCAGCTCGCCCGCGTCGTACTCGTGGGCCACGAACCGCTGGATCGACGCGATGCGCTTCGTCACCACCTTCGTCGGCTCGCAGGAAATCGGACGGCTGATCGTGATCAGCGCCGTAGGCGGGACATCGGCGAAGGCGCCGTGGTCGAGGAGGTAGGCGGCGACCTCGCGGACGCCCATGTCGCTGGCCTGAGCCGCCAGGTGCTTGAGCGCTGATCGCCCCTGCTGCTGCGGCGGCGGGGGGCCGTCGATGTCCATCACCTTCATTACAGCGAAGCTCTGGCCGAAGCGGTTGAAGAGGTAGTGCGCTGCGCTGATGCCGTCGGCGACGGGGACGGGTGTAGCTCCGGATGCCAGTGCGATGGCGGCCTCGACGACGAGGGCGTGGATGGTGCGGGACCGTCGACCAGAAACGACCTCGAGTCGCGCGATGCTGTCCCTACGGGGCTCGTCGGCGGCCGCTGTGGGGGCGGCGGCGGAGTACAGGCACGGGGTGGATAGACTGCGGGAGAACTTACGGGTGCGTTTAAGGTGGCCATCGTCGGCGGAGGGGGTTCGCGGCGCGGGCGTTGCTGCAGGGGAGGGGAAGGGGAAGGGGAAGGCGGACGGCGGGGGGTCGGATTCGAAGAGGTAGAGCAGGTGGGGAAAGGAAAGCAGGCGGCATCGGCGCTTCCAAGTGGGTAGCTTAAGTCCATGGCGATGGTCGACGGCGACGGCGGCGGCCATGACGGGTGGTGTGGGGTGATCGGTATGCATGCATGTGATCTTTCACCTTGTGTAGTTCATTATCTGCAAGCACAGACGACGGCCAAAGCATTAACGAAATCTTTATACAACAAAATCCATGAGATTAATAACTATATATATATATATCAATTCAATGACTGAACCTGGCGTATAAAAGATCTAGAAACACGATGCTTTTATTTTTGTTAGATAGAGAGAAATCGAAGGTCGAGAGGAGCAAATAATTTAATCGAAGTTGAATTGGTTTGGTTTGATTTGAAAGCAAAGAAAAGGAAAGGCAAGGAAACGAAGGGAATTGGGGAAATTTAGGAACTAGAGAGAACAAAAGGGAGCAGAACAGAAGCTTGTCCGTCGTCGGCTGTACTGTTGTGGGGCTCGGCGGCGGTGGCTGGATCGGATCGATCACCCCACGGCCACCCTTCTCCTCTCTCCCTCTCTCTACGTACGTCAGTTACAGGCTCTTCTTTTTTGCTCCCATCTCTCGCCATAAGCTCATCCTAATGGAGGAAGAGGAGGAAGAGAGAGGGAGGGGATTGGACGGCCAGCAGCTGCCATGGCAAGAATGGAAGGTAAGTCCTACAAATGTGGAGTTGAGTGATTTAGAGACATGTAAATTGATTGATGATGAGTAAATGGTGAGGTTCTGCTACCTCTTCTCTACTTCTTTATTTACTTTTATTTAATTTAAATGAATACGAGTAAGGATGACAGTGAATCAAATTTGGATCTCATCCTATATCCTCCATCCCCCTATTTATGGGTATTTTATATATAATCCCCTCATACAATCTAGTGACTAGCACATAAAGTACTGTCATCATGAGGTCTGGAGTTCAATCTTGACATAGCCAAGGTAAACACCTCGCTCATACGTCAGTCACTATTCGAAAGACTAATAGTCACTTGTGATTTACCTCTTCCATGTTAATCCTGGAACATATTGTCTTTAGCCACCATAGGTATTTTATATATAAGGTAAACTTTTTTCATATATATATATAGTGACGGTGGACGTCATCCAATATGGACGGTCTAACATGACTAAAATATATTTTTTAAATCATTTTCTTATTTGCATGTAAGGTGGAATTGATTTTTAAAGACCAGCATCAATACGTCGGTGTTAGTTTTTATAAATCAACACTAATTACTAGTATTGGTTTGCGCAAACCAATACCATGTTGGTCTTTAAAGACCAGCACCAGCACGTTCATGCTGGTTTCCGCAAACCAGCACCACTGTTTGTGCTAATCTTTAAAGATCACACTAATAGAAGACCAACACCAACAATGGTGCTAGTTTGCGTAAACCAACTCCAACCAGCACCACCGTTGATGTTGGTTTGCACAAATAAGTACTAACAATTAGTGTTCGTGCTGGTCTTTAAAGACCAGCACCAATAGTGGTACTGGTCTTTAAAGACCAACACCAATAGTGGTACTGGTCTTTAAAGACTAGCACCAACAGTGGTGCTGGTTTGCGCAAACCAGCACTAATGTGCTTGTGTTGGTCTTTAAAGACCAACACGAGCTCCACCTTGGTGCTGGTTTGAAAAACCAACACCACCTTGCATGTAAGAGAGAGAAGAGAGTTACATTAAAAAAATTTAATTTTGGTTATGTTAGATTATCCACGTTGGATTTCGTCCATCGTTGCCCAAGTAAGAGTGTACAGAATATCATTCATTCTTGTATGTGTAATTACACTAATACATAAATAAATATTGTGCAATGAGATTTTTTCAAAGATTATTATTAGAAATTGATATATGTTTTATATTCACAACATGGTAGATATTGGGATAGTTGTTCTTACTATTCTTATTGATGCGGTGATGATGAGGGACTCCACACCACGGAAGATAGCTGTCACGGTGAAGGTCAAAGTCAAGGCGGTCACTGCTCAGATATTATCGGCCGGTTGGGGCAACCATGCCCCGACCGGGGGGAGAAGGTTCTGGTCCGATCTCGTGTTTGACGAGGGGCGATGTCAAATGACCGACGCTCAATGAATTATAAATGGAGGAGGAGACTGTTAGTAATTAGCCCTAAGAGTTAATCATGAGATGATTAGGCTTTTTTGATTAATCATTGAGTTAGACTCGAATGAACCCACTCATTGGATTAAGTGTAATCCGAATTAGACTCATTGAGTTAGCTCAAATAGATCCAATTGTTGGATTGAATCGAATTGCATGGGAATCAATGAGTTAGACTCATTGGGTGAACTTGAGTTCACCAAGGAAGTTGAATGGTCAAAATTCAACCATTGGATTAAATGGTTGATTTTGAGCCATTGGATTAGAAGATGAAAGGGTGGAGACTCTTGGTATTCCATGGGATGACTATAAATATCATTTGGATGATATTTTTCATAAGATTTTCATCACTTGAGAAGGTGAAAGGTCTCTTTTGCTTCTTCTTCTTCCTCGTTCCCATCTTGGCCGAACACACCCTTGAAGGTTGCTAGCACAACCTTGTGTGTTCTTCTCCATCTTGTTGAGTTTGTGAGATAAACGAAGACAAGGCTTGTTCGTGTGGATACCGTAGAGACGCGAACAATTGATCGTGCTGTGATCCGAGTTGTCGGGAGATCGTGAGCACACTTCAAAGGTATAACTCTATCATGTCTTTAGATCTAACTTAGTATAAGATTATGTTTCCCTTCGCATGGATCTTCTGGAGGAAATAGGTTTTTTCACTGCACGTTTGCGTGTTTAGCAACCTATTCCCTTACAGTGGTATCAGAGCCACTTGCGAAGGGATATGCTAAGTTATTAGAATTTTTATATATGATATAGAAATTGCATGATAGGGTTTTCTATGATTGGAAAAATTGTGAGTTTCGGCCACACTTGACTCTCGGCCAGATTATGAGTCTCGGCCAGACTATGAGTCTTGGATAGATTCGGAGTTTCGGCCAAATCTTGAGTCATGACCGAAAGTTGGTGTGTGACCAACTCGGCCAAATCTTGACTCTTGACCGAAAGTTGGTGTGTGACCAATAAGGTCTCAGATAGAGTTGTTTTGTTTGGAACAAAACGAAGTTGGTGTGTGACCAACAAGGTCTCGGCTAGAGATGTTTTGTTTAGAACGAAACATAGTTGGTATTGTGGGTAGTGTCTCGAGCATGGCAGCAACTCCTAAACGAGTATGCAAAATTAATTTTGCTTCGGGGGCGCTGCCCCCTGAAAACCCCGCAAGGGGCGTTGCCCTTTGACCTCGCCCGCTAACCGGCTAGCGGGACCACCGTGGCGTTGCGGCTCATAATTAGTTGCTCCAATCATAGTAAATTTTATGTCATTAGTATATTGTGAATATAATTGACATGGTGCATGGTTATGACTTTTAACCCCAATGTGATTGGATGTGTGTAATGTTGTAATTTATAATAAGGCCTGCGTGTCGTGCCTTCATCCCCTTTATTCTTGTTGTAATTAGATTACACTCGAATATAACCCGAGTTTTTTTAGATTTTGTAATGTACAAAATTAGAAAGAGATAGTCTTCTGGACGACGGGTGAAAAGGAAGGAAGGATAATAACACATGGCAACCAAGGAAGCGCTTGGAGAAGCTGCTTGGACCTAGGTTGACTTATCGCTCTTCTCATTGGCTTGAGAAGATCGTAGTTTATGGGGCCATGACCATGTCACGTTTAAACTTGTGTATATGTTGATATATGCCATGATATACCATGATGTATGTGATGCATGTGTAGCTATCGTAATTAGGTCATTTACATATGCCTACCAAAGTTTGGTACTCACTACTACCTCGATCATCTCTAATCAAGTTTGTCAAAGCAAAGTGGCTCGTTTTATCTTGGTAGAGTGCGACAGGACAATTGTGATGTCCGACTATTGACCTTTGGGTATGACTTAATTAAGTTACCTCAATTGGATTGAGAACTTAAAGGCATATCCCATAAGATGTAAATCATATTATACTAATCTTGGGCGATTAGCCAAAGCTAACTCAAGATGAATTATAATATGTATTTCATAAGATGGGAAAACGAACAAACAGTGTTGTTCATCTAAGGATACAAGAGTTATATAGGATGTAATTGGTGAACGTTGTCTACCTAAGTTATACAAATCTTGGGCGATTAGCCAAAGTTAACTCAAGAAAAGTATAATATGGATTTTGTCCAATTGGTACACATTGCCTACCTAATTATACAAGTCTTGGGCGATTAGCCAAAGCTAACTCAAGATGAGGTATAATGTGGATCTTGTCCCACTAGAATGTCTTTTGCTTATGGGTATAGAACTAGTAGTGACTTGCTTATATCAAGCTTTAGAATTTAGTGGGAGAATAATTTAATTAAAGGCCTAATTAAATGATAGATATATGATACTAAGACCTGCATTTCACTGTTGTAGATTACCATGTCGTCAAGTACAACAAATACCCTCTCTTTGCAATCTGTCCTTGATAAGGACAAGCTCAATGGAGCTAATTTCCTGGACTGGTATAGAAACTTGAGAATAGTCCTCAAGTAAGAACGAAAACTGTATGTCCTAGAGCAGCCTATTCCTGAAGCACCCCTTGCTAATGCCACTAGAGCTGATAGAGATGCTTACAAGAAGCATCAAGATGACGCAGTAGATGTGTCATGTCTCATGCTCGCCACCATGAACTCTGAGGTTCAGAAGCAACATGAGAGCATGGATGCTTATGATATGGTTGAACATCTTAAACAACTGTATCAAGGACAAGCAAGACATGAGAGATTTGAGATCTCTAAAGCACTGTTTCAATGCAGAATGTAAGAAGAAACTCCCGTAGGGCCTTATGTGCTCAAAATGATCGGGTATGTGGAGAATCTGCAAAGGTTGGGATTCCCACTAGACCAAGAATTGGTCACTGACCTTATCTTGCAGTCGTTGCCTTACAGTTATAGTCAGTTTGTCATGAACTACAACATGAATGAAATTGACAAACCACTGCCTGAGATGTTAAGCATGTTGAGAACTACTGAAATCAACCTTAAGAAGGCAAAACCTAGTTCCATTCTAATGGTGTCTAAAGGAAAAGGCAAGTGGAAGCCTAAAGGTAAGGGTAAGACCCAAGCCAAAGGTAAGGGCAAGGCTCATGCACTGAAATCCAAAGGTGGGGTTGCTAAGGAAGGGACCTGCTTCCACTGCGGTGAGACTGGACACTGGAAGAGGAACTGCAAGGGATACCTAGAGGAACTGAAAAGGAAGAGAAGTGAGACTTCTGCCTCAGGTATATATGTTATAGAAGTCAATCTATCTATTTCTTCTTCATGGGTATTAGATACCGGATGTGCATCACATATTTGTACTAATTGCAGGCGCTGAGAAATAATAGATTATTGACAAAGGGTGAAGTGGATTTACGAGTAGGCAATGGTGCAAGAGTTGTTGCCATCGCTGTAGGAACCTACTCTTTATCTTTGCCCACTGGATTTGTTTTAGAACTTGAAGAGTGTTGTTATGTGCCTGCTTTAACCAAAAACATAATCTCTGTTTCTTGTTTAGACAAGAAGGGGTTCTCATTTATAATAAAAGACAAATGTTGTTCTATTTATTTAAATGATATGTTTTATTGTAGTGCACCTCTGATAAATGGACTCTATGTTCTAGACTTTGAAATCCCAATCTATAACATAAATACCAAGAGATAGTGTCTTCTACGTACTAGACGACATGGTGATTTACAACAAAAAAATGCAGAGAAGTATTATACTCAGATAATTTAATTAGGACTTTAATTAAATGATTCTCCCACTGAATTCTAAAGCTTGATAGGGGCAAGTCACTACTAGCTCTAAACTCAAAAGCAAAGACATTCAAGTGGGACAAGATCCATATTATACCTCATCTTGAGTTAATTTTGGCTAATCGCCCAAGACTTGTATAAATTAGGTAGACAACGTGTACCAATTGGACAAGATCCATATTATACCTTATCTTGAGTTAGCTTTGGCTAATCGTCCAAGACTCAGTACAACTTAGGTAGACAACGTTTACCAATTACATCCTATGTAACTCTTGTATCTTTAGGTGAACAAGACTATTTGTTCATTTTTTCATCTTATGAAATCTACATTATAACTCATCTTGAGTTAGCTTTAGCTAATCACCCAAGACTAGTATACTTTGAATTTCATCATATAGGATATGCCTCTAAGTTCTCAACTTAGTTAAGTGACAACCAAAGTCCAATAATCGGACATCACAATTGTCCTGCCTCACTCTACCAAGATAAAACAAATCACTTTGCTTTGGCAAACCTGACTACAAATGATTGAGGTAGTAGTGAGTACCAAACTTTGGTAGGCATATGAAAAGGACCTAATTACGATAGCTACACATGCATCACATACATTCATGGCATATCATGGCATACATCAACATATATGCTAATTTAAATGTGACATGGTTATGACCCCATCACTACGATCTTCTCAAGCCAATGAGAAGAACGATAAGTCAACCTAGGTCAAAGTAGCTTCTCCAAGCGCTTCTTTAGTCGTCGTGTGTAGTCGTCATGGAGGTCCTTCTCCCTTTTCACCCGTCGTCCAGTAGACTAACTCCTTTCTAATTTGTACATTACAAAATCTAAAGAAACTCGAGTTACATTCAAGTGTAGTCTAAATTACAACAAGAATAAAAGGATGAAGGCATGACACGTAGGCCGTATTATGAATTACAACATACATACACATCCAATCACATTGGGGTTAAAGGCCATAACCATGCACGATGTCATATAACATTCACAATATTTTATGACATAAAATTTAATATGATTTCAACAACAAATTATGAGTTGCAACGCCACGACGGTCCCGCTAGCCGGTTACCGGGCGGGGGTCAAGGGGGCAGCGCCCCCGAAGTAAAATTTATTTTGCATACTCATTTTATGAATTGTTGCTATACCCGAGACCCTACTACCCACATAACCTTTGACCAAAATCTTGCTGTTCACAACAGTTTGGCTGAAACATAGTTTGGCCAGTAGACCTTGTTTGGCCGAGACCTTGTTGTTGACAACATCTTTGGCTGAAACCTAGTTTGGTCGAAACTCTCTTTGGCCAAAACCTTATTTGGCCGAGACCCATAATCATGTAGATCATAGTAGACATCTCATGCAAGTTCTATATCACATATAAAATTCTAACAACTTAGCATATGCCTTTGCAAGTGGCTCTGATACCACTGTAGGGATCTAGCGCGCTAAATATGCTTAAGCGCAGCGGAAAATTAACTAGATCCTTTCCAGAAGATCCATACAAAGGAGAAAACAATTATATACTAAGTTTTACATGAGAAGTATACCTTTGTTGCGTGCCCTTCGTTATCCCGATAGCAACCTTGTTCTTTAGATGCAGATCTCAGCGCGATCAAGCGTCCGCGCCTCTACGGTATCCACACGAACACATCCTTCATTCGTCACACGAACGAAGCCTTCGGAGAAGAACCACCTTCATGGTGCTAGCCACTCATGGAGGTTCGGTCAAGAGTAAAATCGCCCAAGGAGAAAGAAGGAGGAAGAAGAGGGAAGATAAAGAATCACCTTTTCATCTCTTTCTCATCCTATTCTCATCTAATGAAAAATTCATTCAAAAAAACCTATTTATATTCATCCCATGAATACCAAGGGTTTTTTGTCTCTTTGTATTCCTCTTAATGGGTTGGATTATTATATTGGATTAACCATTAATCCAATAACCCAATAACTCTAATCTATTGAGTCTAACCCATTAATCCAATGTGTCTAATTCGGATTGGACTCAATCAAATGAGTGGGTTCATTTGAGTCTAACTCAATGAGTAACCCAAAAATCTAATCATCTCATAATTGGGTCTTAGGGTTAATTACTAATAAAGTATCATATCCAAGTAGATGTCCAAAGTTTTGTATACATGTGTTTGTACTTTCTTAAATACCAACTCTGTATCAAGAGGGATACCCTCAAACATATTACGGTTCCTCACTTATCCTCCATGATGAATCATGGAGGACATGACAGCACAACCTACTAGTGCCCTAGTAGTGGCGTATGAAAACTCACAACATCCTTCTGTAGATAGTCATCTCCTGAGTCATATAAAGTCACCATCTAATCCGCCCCTAAAGCTAATGAATCTGTAAACATCTCAAGAAGCCATGTTCCTGTGCCTCATCTTCGTTTGTTTATTTCAACCGATCCTTGGTAGGCAACTTTCAGTGTACCAGTAGTCATAAAGTGAAGGTGTGATTCGACTGGAGGTATTTCTTCTACACTATCCCTGCTCAAAGCTTCAGTATCTCAGAAGAAGTCATATGTTTGTCTAATACCTTTGAAGTAAACTGAACCAACTTGCCAATCTCTACTGAGCCAGCTCTGCAAATCCAACTGAGGATGGTATCTCATCCTATATCTGCAATAATTTTTTGATGAGAGGAAAATCTACGTGTTTGGCCTGCCACTCTCATACATTGTGAACTCATCTAATCTAGAGTGTATCTTGCTTATCTTTGATTCGATACTTGATAATTGAAGAAATCCAAGTAAGTTGAGGACTAAATATTTGGTAGATGGAAGTCTAAGAAATTGATCAAGAATGATTGCAAGCTTGATAGATGGAAGTTCATATAGGTTAAGGGTGACTAGATATTTGACGAATGAAAATCCTAATACGTAAAAGTTGATTATACATTAGAATAAGAGAAAGTCTCAAAAATAAGACATCTTAACAAATAATGTTCCAAAGATAGAGAGGCCGCTTGGTTGAAGAGAAAGTCCTAGAGGTGGGCCTCTTAGCAAAATAAAAAATCCCAAAGGCGAGATTTCTTATAAAGATAAGGCCTTTTAGCGATACCAAGACATCTCGATAGGATAAAGGAAAATCTCCGTGAGCCGAGAGTCTATGAACAATCTATAATTTTGATTTGGACGATGACTCAACCTTGGATTGATTATACTCAATGATACAATACTTTGAAGGTTGAGTTTAATTGATTGGTGAGTGAATTGATTAAGAAACCAACATGAGATTATCTACTCGATAAACAAAATAGTTTTTGTTCTATCAATAGTTAACTAGGTAGTCCACTGGAACAAGATCAATTAATCAGGCAGTCAATTGAATTTTGAATAAAAGTAGAAAGAAGTTTGATAGAGAGAGACAATAAACATTAGATGACTTATATGATGAAGCAGGTCAGTCCACTAAGAACAGAAGTAGTCCAGAACAATCAACTAGAAGCATAGAGTCAACTGATGGATCTATTGCTAAATAAAACTTATGTGATCATGAAAACCAGCAAAATAAAGTAGTACTCAATTGGGTTCGAGCATAACAACTTGCAAATTGTTTGAGAGAAGAACTTAAAAGCTATAAATAAAGGAGTAGGAGCTTATCCAGACTAATGAAAGCTAATTAATAAGAGAAAAATATGTAAATAAACCTATCGTCTCAAAAACACCACTTGACTAGATTAAATACAACTAAACTCATCTTCCCCACGTATCAACTTGATTTGAGTCCTAAAGTGGTCAAATAAGTCCAAATTAAACTTGTAGTAGTTCGAACCGGACGCCGGAAACTCAATTTGTTAGTTCAATTCAGCCGAGTAAGGTATAAAAATTAAAAATTAAATTATGAAAAATGAAATAAATGGAAAAAAATTGATATATGCCAAATATGATCCAATTAATTTAAATTATGTTCTCGGAATCAATTAACCGGATGAGTAAATTGATTATAATCCATTGATATATAATAAGTAGTGATATTTTTTGATATGTGATTTTTTTAATGATTGATATTAAATTCCTCTTATCCAAATAAGTGAAACATAAGTTTTTAAACTAAAGTGTAGTAGAAAAAAAAACATATTGCAAAAGCTCTAGGAAAGCGTCTACTTTAGAGCTTGTATATGAATAGAGAGGCATGCGATCACAAATGAAAGGACAGCAGTCAGTTCTATCTCATTTACTTGTGTAGTGCCTGGCCATAATTGAATTATCATGAAAACCTCCAGATCATTCAAAAAGCACACAAGATAAACAAGTCTTACCAACCACATCATTACAGAAAATGGAGCTTTTGCCATAAAATGGTGCATGCAGAGTCAATTTACATCATGAAGGAAGATAAACATCATTAATTAGCATCCTTTAAATCCACTACTAAAAGGGAGATGTTTGATGTTTTTCACATGAGTGGGACAAGTGAAACAGGAGAACAACAAAGAAAGCACATAGCATATGGTAAGGAACAAAGAACCTGAACATCACTTCCTACCACCACCTCTTAATAAGACACTCAGCAAGTAGAATTACCACATCATGGGGATTGATCCACCAGCAGCCACAATCTGCTGCTCCAGCTACCATACAAAATTTTAGTATAAGATTCATGGCATTACCAAGAATACCTCCAACCAAAGCTACATGATCATTACCTTAAATAAAGTTTCCAACTTGTTCTTCACCAGAAAATACTCCTGCTTAAGTTGCTGGAGACATGTGAGGCATCTACACAAACAAATTTTTTGACAGCAAGTCACTAAATGATTCAAATTGAGTGACCATGAAGACAAACTAACCCTTCTTGGTCCATTTCCTCGCAGTAATTGCGGAAGGCCATGCAGACATTTTTAACCCTTTGGGCACCAATGCTGCAAGGCGAAGGAAAAAAAGGGATTTTGAATCAGTTGCAAGTATCATCTTGTTACTAGCTAGTTTCCATGAGAAAAAGCCAAATCTTGAGGATCTAAAGCTCTGCTTTAAAAATGAACAAGGAGGAAGAAAACAAAGAACGAAAACCTGGCACTGCTGCCTTTGAACTGGTGAACATGGGCATCCACTTTCTTAAAGTCCACAACCTGCTGATCTCTTGAAAAAGTGTGCAAAATCCAGAAGGGTAAATCCAAAGACCAAGCCATGTGTAATGAATGGAACAGGACTAGGGTTTCGAAGAAGATCACTCACAGGGTCCTGGTTAGCTCATTAAGGAGCTTCTCAGAATCGTCAAAAAAGAGAGTCACGACCTCGAGGACAAACTCAGGATTGCTCTCGTCCTGCAGCTGCTGCAGCTGGGTGAACTGGTTGTCCAGAATCCCCTTTTTTTCCCCCACATCAAAAAAACCGCAATTTTAACTCGAGGTCAAAAAGAACAACAAGAAACAAAAATTGGTCTTTTTCGTACCTCATGGAAGAGCGGAGATGTGAAGTCAAGATATCTCCTTTGCAGGTTAGCCAGTTCCATGGTGAGTCCGCCTGTGCTGAGGGACCAGGTTTCTTCTTAGCTTTGTACCCTGTGACCAAGGAAGATTAGCAGGGTTTGTTACTGAAAGGAAGATTACAGGTTCGCAGGAGAGAGATTTATTGCAGCAGAAACACATTACTCAACCCCGCTTTTAATATTTTAATTACGGCTTTTAAAGTTGCCATGAATAAATAATACGACCAAAAATTTCATTTTACCTCAATATTTTATCGACTTTTTCTTTTCTCCTCCATATACCCCTTCCGATCTATATTTATTTGTAGATGATTATATAAGAATCTGACAAGATAAGGTGAAAATTGGTAAAATATAATATTATGAGATGGCGTATGAGGGCAAAAATGAGATTTCGACGAATCCATCGTTTATATTTTTCGAAATATATAATCATTCGATTGGATAACGAACACGTGTCATCCGATCGCTGTCAAAATGAATGCAGACCGATCCGAAACCAATCGCGTCGTTTAACCGCAGCGTCCATGCCCAAGTCATCGGCGCTGCCCAAGTGGTCGCTGGCTGAGCTCGCCAGGGCCGCCAAGGAGAGGTTCCGGGATCTCGATGCCTCCACCTTCGCCAAGGTTGGTTGCTTTTCCACTTTCCCCATGTTTCTCTCCATTGTCGCCTTGCCACCGAACGATCGGCTTCTCGATTCGTTCTTCTTCCCGATCGTTCGTTTGTTTCCTAATATATTCTAATTTGTATGGTTCAGCTACCTAATTTTCTCAATGTTAATCCCTATACTAGTTTCTATCCCTCTTATCGTTGCTCTTTATTCCTGTTTGAGCTCTAGGATAAATTCAATTGATTTCTTGTTCATAATCTCAACCATATAATACTAGTTGTTTAATAAAAAATAGTGAAAAACATATAGATAAAAAAAAGATTCACATTTGATTTTCACTGATTTGAGAAAGAATTGAGTTTAGGCAACTATTGTGGTTGATTTATGAGAGGAGTACCAACTAATTATATAGATATCTAAAGGTATATGCTGGTATAATTGTTGGATCAGACAAAAATACAAATAAAATATGGAATTCAAATAACGGACTTTTCTACCAAGTGAGTAAGGATCCTGAGAACTCAGGCTTTGGACTGGGAAGCTTGGGGAGTCGAGTCACAAGGGCACTCAGGCCAAGTCAGGGTGCTTGAGAAACAATCTAATTAGGGAGCTTGGAAGACAACTGAGTCAGGGAGCTCGAAAGATAGCTGAGTTGGATTATTTGGTAGCCGAACTGAAGGGTGACTTGGGAGGCTGAGTTGAAGTACTTGGGCAGTCGAGCAGCTAAATGAAACTAGAGGGCGAGCTATTGAATGGCTCAAGAGGCCGAGTAGGTAGTCAAGAGGCAAACCTGTTGAACAACTTTGGGAGGCCGAGTCAGGTAGGAGGTTGAGTTGCTAAATGATTTGGAGCTCTATTGAGCGCAATTGAAGCCTGTGATAAATATAATTTCCTTAAAATAGATTAGTCCCCTCTCCGAGGTGCTTATAAGTTTGAATGGACATCTATTTCTTAGAATACAACGGCTAGACCATGATTTGTAAAATTACGATCCGGATCGTAGGATTGCGCGATCCTATGATTCAGAAGCACCAAATCAATCCTGGATCGATTGGGGTCATTTTTTTGTAGCAGAAGCAGAGCAGGATCGATGGGATCATACATGATCGGTGAAATCGATACGATACTAAGTGACAAACGATTCTACCGTGGAACCACGGACAATGTCCTCGTCGTCGGGCAACGACAGCGGAGGGGGCACACGAGTGTGTGCGAGGAGGCGACGTCGGCGACTTACGGAGGCGGATACTTGAACTTGTGCATTTTCTCGCAACAAGGACTCAGGAAGGCAGTCTCCGACGACTGGTGGAGGTTGTTCTCCAACTGCTACTGATGAGGAAGAGGGGAGGTGTTGGCCGGTGGCTATCATCGACGATGATAGGGACACGGAGGGCACGGATGAGGGGAGCAATAAAGGTGAGGGTGAGGGCACGGTGAGGGCCTCAATTGCATTAAAAACTTTAGGTTTTTAATTGAAACCTTAGTTAATTGATTCAATCAACTCCTAACTTAAATAAGTTAGTTTAAATATGCTTCCTCAAACCCTAATCGAATATATAAATTTATTTTAAATTTTAAAATTATAAATAAATTATATTTATTTATTATATATATTATCAACCTATTTACGCACATCAAACGGGGAAGACGAAAACCAAAAAAGACTTAGTTAGCAACAATAAAACAAAATAAATTTTATTTAAGTATACATGATAATATAGTAGGAGATAGAGTCCAATGATGTAAAAGAATCCATATAGCCGACCCTACCTAGTGGGAAAAAACTTAGTTGTTTTTGTATTATCAACCTATTACTGTCACTAATAATATTATTATTAATTTGATTTAATTTATTTCAAAAGGAAATTTTAATTAAATTTCAAATTAATTTAGTTCTCATTGATCAATTCGATCATCCTATCAAATTCTAAATTAAATTTAAAGTGTTTTTGGTAGGATTGTATGATTCTATAATTCTATGATCTGACTCCGATAGATTCGATCCTAACCCCAAATCGATCTCGCGTAAAATTTCGATTCTGCAAAATATGAGCTAGACCACGTTATCAACCAAATACTAATTATTTGTTATGAACTAAATATTGTACCTGGAACACTATCACCAAAGAACACGAAGGTGGAGGAAGAACAATAGGGAAGAGTATTTGCTGATGGATTATGAATGATTGGACTATTGCAATCCAAGAAGAGCCTTTATTTATAGTCTCAATACTAGCAGCTATTAATGCTGGCACTTAATAGCCATTATTCGACCGTTAACTGCCTCTGCTAGCTGACTCAAAACACCAACAATATTGAGCAGTTGTCTATTAATGGACGGTTGTTTTAGGCTATGACCATTAATGTGTAAGTTTGAGGAAAATAAACTGATTGGCAAAACATGGGTTGTGATACATGAGCAATTTTTGCCTCGATCGGTTTAAGATGTGGCCAAGTTGACATGAGTCAACTAGGTTTAATGCAATCTAGGCCCTAGATTTGCACCCCCATGCAGGCGCATGTACAATATAGAGTCTCTCATCCATTTTTATTCACAACATCTTCAAGTTTTGATTCGATACAAACCAGCTTTATTGCTATTAAACTTCCAATGTGTGACTATTCTCCTATTGCTATTAAACTTCCAATGTGTGACTATTCTCCCATTCATATCGAAACCAATTTCATGTATTTTTCATTCACTTTTACAACAATCTCATATGAATGAAAATTGAAAGTATAGGTGATAGCATTTAACGGTTGAATCCTATAAATAAGTATGCTTTACCCTTTGAACCTTCTCTTATGAATATGTTTACTTTATTGGGCAACCTAGTAGATACAATGTCCTGAATTGTTTTATGGTTTGTGTAAACGATGACATATCTCATAATTCTTCATAATACAATTTAGTTCTCATGATTGTATTCATTTTTAGCCCCTAAACATGTGTTCGATTTTGCGAGAGGTTTTAAGAATTGAGTTTAATAATTGTCTTCAAAGCAACCCTACTTCTCTCTCACATAGGTAATCTCTTAATTAAAAGTAACTTGGATTACTTCGGTCTAACACATAAGGATCATTAAAAGTCATGCGTTTAACCTTCATACTTGACGAATATCACTGATTCATTAGGTAATTCCCCCACAATGATCTGCCAAGTTAGTACAAGTAGTGCAATTAAATTTTCCCATTCAACCTATGTCATAGGATCTCTAGTTATTAACTTATTCCATATGCTTAAATCTTATTCCCATTAATAAACTTACAACTAACTCTCTATTTAACCTCTTAGCTAGTGGATCTACTAGATTATTTTTTGACTTTACATAGTCAATAATGATAACTCTGGTTAAGAGTAATTATCTAATGGTATTGTGTCTACAAAGTAGATGTTGAGACATACCATTATACAGGAATATCTTCTAAGACATAGCGTAGCCATTCAATCTCTTCATGACACTTGTTAAGAGCTACAAATTCAAATTCTATCGTAGACCTGTTATTACATTCTGTTTAGAAGATTTTTATGAGACGGTTATACCACCCAATGTGAATAAAAATCCACTAGTATACTTTGATTCTTTTATATCAGATACTTAGTTTACATCATTGTATCTTTCTTTTATATAGTGCAGGTCATAATCATGAGTATATTTTAAGTATCTTAGTACTCTTGTTATCCTTTTCCAATATTCAATATTGGGATTACTTGGGTATCTACTTAGTTTGTTTACTACATAAGTTATATGTAGTTGTGTATTGCTAATCGAGTACATTAGACTTTTAATAATTTTGGAGTACTCTACTTGAGAGATACTCTCACCTTTATTTTTCGATAAATGATGACTTCTATCTATCAGAATTCTTGCCGATGGAGCATCGGATCTTATCCATATAATGGAACTAAATTAGAACAAGTCCCTTCTAATATTTTAAGAATTTTAATTCTAAGAATTATATCAGCAAAGCTCATGTTCCTCATATTGAATCTTGTGTTTAATATATCTTTTGTAGATTTAATTATCTTATCATTATTCCAAATGATAAGCATGTCATCTACATAAGGACATAAAATGTGTTGGTGCGGTTAGCACTAACGATTTAACCCAGGTTTTGATGAATGACAAATCAGGTTAAGTTAGTTTGTTTTTGTCTGACACTTTGATCGAGTGTGCAGGAGAAGTCCAGACAGTCTGGCACGAAGTCCGGCTAGGTCGGACCGGATAGTGGCGACGGATAGCTGGCGAGAAGTCCGGCTAGGTCGACCGGATAGTGGCGAGAAGTCGAGACCGGACGTCTGGCGTAAGTAAGGTAAGTCTTTGGAGGATCTGCGAGGATGCGTTCGGAAGGAACATTAGGCGTCGATCCGGCTTAGATCCATTTCGGATATCTAAGTCGAGATCGTGACTAGATTCCTGTCTCAAATACGGAATCTAACTCATACTCCTTTTGCTAATTCATACTCACTTTGCTTTGCTAACAATCTATGTTGCAGGTAAATTTGCCTCGGACTAACGTTGTCTTGCAAGAAAAAGGGAAATTTCATCCTGATCGCGCGTCGCCACGTGGAGCTCGCTGGTTGGACTTGCCACGTCTCACCAGGGCGCCTGGAAGGCATTCAGGGCGCCCCGAGCCTCATATAAAAGAAGGGTCAGAGGAGAGCTTCAAAAACACAACAAAAAGAAAAGTCTTCCACTGCTCTGCACTTCTGCGACGCTAACAAAGCTCCGACACTACGCTCCTTTCTTGTCTTTATTGTCGGTATTTGCTTTTCATTTTCATTAGCATTCATTGTACTGTTTTTTGTAATCATTATTTCGAACTGCTAGTGAATTGCCCAACGAAGTACTCACGGAGTACGGGCCTTCAAGTAGGAGTCGTCACAGGCTCCGAACGAAGTAAAATCCATTGTGTCCCGTTTTTATTCCGCTGCGTTTACACTCGTTATTTTTCGAATCGATATTCACCCCCCCTCTATCGAATCTAACGGTCCTACAAAATGAAGTAGTCATTTCTAAGTCTTTAATACGGATACATTTGTTACATTCATTGAATTTGAATCCGCTTTCTTTCATGACATCGTTTAGTTTTTCATACTTTAGAGCTTGATTTCAACCCATATAATAACTTTACTAATTTACAAACCCTACTTTGGAGTAGAAATCCCTGTAGGTGGCTCCATGTATTTTCTCTTCTAAATCCCTATTTAGAAAAGTTGTTTTCAAATTCATTTAATGAATTTTCAGATTTCATAGAGCAACAATAACAAGTATTACTCTAATAGAGGTTATTCTCATAACTAGAGAATAAATATCAAAGTAATCAATGTCTTCTCATTGGTACTTTTTAATTACCAATCCTACCTTGTACGTATCAATTGTTACATCTTTCATCTTATTTCATTTTCTTCTTGAAAATTCATTTTCAATCTAGTGGTTTACTTTTTTGAATAAGATCCATTAGTTCTCAAGCATGAAATTGTAAGATAGACTTAATCTTAGATACAATTATCTCTTTCTATTGAGGCTATTCAAAAGAGCTTATTACTTTTTTGTATCTTTAAGGTTCACTTTTCAACATAAAATTACAAAATCTGCTAAGAGATTTTTCCCTACAAGCTTTTTACTTCGTCTAAGCTCAAACTTATTCAGAATACGTTGTTCTTGTTCTTATGTTTCATATGCCAGTTTTGAGGAACTTATTTCCTCATTAGACTTAAGTGGAAAAACATGTTCAAAGAACAAAACATTCTTTAATTCTCACACATAAAGGAATACATAAATACTACTGGTATGTGCATATTTTACAAATATACAATCAATAGTCTTTGGTTTTATCATTACCTTTTTTGGATTAGACACTATCACGTTAACAAGAGGCTCCCTCACTCGTAAGTATTTATAGGAGGACTTTCTTTTGCTTTACAACTCATAAGAGTTTTTATCTATTTTCTTTCCCAATACCTTATTTAAAGGTAATTGACTATCAACACAACTTCCTCCCACATATTATGTGGTAATATGGAACTTAATAGAAGAACATTCTCTTTCGTAGTATGATTCTTTCTCTCGACGACGTCATTTTGTTAAGGAATATAGGAAGCTTTTTGTTTTGTGTCTAATTCTATTTTGCTGATACAATTGTTGGATCGGGCAAACACAAATAAAATGTCAACTTATTTGGTTTGCCAAATGAACAAAGGATCTTGAACACAATCTTTGGACTAGGGAGCTCGAGGATTCAAGTCGCACGGGTGCTCAAACCCAGTTGGGGTGCTCGGGAGACAACTAAGTTAGGGAGCTTGGGAGACGGTCGAGTCGGGGAACTAAGGAGATAGCCAAGTCAAATACTCGTAGTCGAGCTGACAAATAACTCAGAAGGCCGAGTTGAAGCACTTGTGTGGACGAGCTATTGAAAAACTTAGGTGGTTAAGCTGATTAACGACTCAAGAGACCGAGCAGCTGAACAACTCGAAAGACCAAGTTGCTGAACAAATGGAGTCGCCGAGTTGGGTAGTTAGGAGACCAAGCTGTTGAACGACTAGGGAGCCCAAGTCAGGTAGTTGAAAGGTCGAGTGGCTAAAGGACTTGAGAGCCTAGTCTCTCTACTAAGCACAATTGAGGCTTGTGATAATATAATTTTCTTAAAATAGATCTATCCTCTCTCTGGTGGTACTTAGAGGTTTAAATACATGTCCTCATAATACAATAGTTAAACCACATTAGCAACCAAGTACTAATTATTTGTGGCGACCTAGAGGTACTTGATGATGGATTGTGGATGATTGGATTACTACTGCCCAAGAAAGAGCCTCTATTTATAAATTCAAAATCCTAACCGCCATTAATCCTACTTAATGGCCATTATTTGACCATTAACTTTCTCTGTTGGCTTACTCAAAAGGCCAGCAACTTATTTTAGGTCATAACTGATATGCGCATTTCATATAAAGTTTTTATCATAGTTTGGCGCACATCTTGTCTCATTTTATATGTATATATTTTATCTTTCATCTCTTTGTATTTTATTTTCGTACTTTCCTAATTTGGAGAACTACTCATTTATTTCTTTTGATAGGGCATAAAAAGGAGCAAAGCGGAGCTTAAAAACCAACTTTCGAGGGCATCCCAGCTACCACGCCGTGGCCAATTTGGAGGGGTCATGCCCCAATTGTTTATCACAGACCCTTTCATGGGAGGTTGTGCTAGCCAACACGGCCGTGTTCGATTTCCAGGAGTTTTCTAGAAGCCACCACGAACGACCATGCTAGCCATCATGGATGGTTGTGCCAACCGGTATGGCCATGTCGCCACTTGACGGAGGTCATGGCACCTGACACGGGCAGCCGTACCAGCCGCCACGGGCCCGTGTTAGGCGCTTGGAAAAATAGTATAAAAGCTGATTTTGAGGAGGATTTTGAGGAGGAAGGGGATCTAGATTGGGAGCCACCCAAGGGCCCCTAGAAGACTTCGAAGGATGATCACAAGGGGATTTGATGCCTTCGCACATAGAATTTTGGATCGGGGAGCATCCGAAGACGATATCAAGCATCAAGTCTAAGCTTTCTTCTCTTTTTTCTAAATTTAGTCTTGATTGTAACTGGTTGAACGATGATCTCTGTTTGTACCTTCATTCCTATGGAGTGGACTCTTGATTCTAGGATTAAGGATTAGTCCTATGATATGTAGACACTTTCTATTGAATCTATTAAGTTTAATTGTTTCTTATTCAATGATATTTGATGAACCAAAAGGAGAACCCAATCCTTCAACCCGTAAAACCTCAAGGTTTGGAGAGTCGACTACAAAAGGAGATCGGTATGTCACGAGGAGCAATAGGCTGTTATAAATTTTAATAGATTGATTTTAATTCATCATCACACAATAAGGGAGGGCAACTCGGGGGTTGTGGGATCACATGACAGGAGTCTCTTTAGGAAAGCAATCCCTCAGCTCTGTTGCTCTGACAGTAGACAATAAATTGGAATGGATACATCGGTGTAGTTCCAAATGTCCACATCGAATACCCTAGGATAGTTTACCTACATAAACAACCATTGAGGATAGGAAACCAAATGTACATTAAGTGTTTACAATCATTGCGGTGAAACCGAAATCCTAAAATTGCTTTTCCCTATCGAATACTCTCAGATCACTCTTCTTCCCTTCCCTCTCTTCTCCTTCAAATCTCTTTCCTTACTATATTCTCTACTCTTCTTTCTAAGATCACTAGTTCTTCAACAACCTCTCTCTCTCGCGATTAGTCTAGACAATTGCATTTGTTTAATAAACTAGTACTTAGCCACCAAATATTTTTTTATTATTTGATGACATTCAGGGGACTTGTGGATGTCACATCAGTGACTATTCATGTGTACGCTACAAGTTTTGAGGCAGAAGGAAAATAAATCGAGTGGCAAAATACAGGTCACTCTAATAAATTTGGTTTGTACTGAGATTACTAGTGATGCATCCTTGCTTAGATGCAAGGTCAAGGGATAGAACATGTAATTGACCCTAAATAGTGGACACAAATGCAATTGGATGGTGTGATGGATTAGGGAAAGGGTTGTATTATAATAAGTATAGACATTTAAATGTTGAAGTATTATCTTGTGCTAATTATGTTCGGTTTATTACTGACGGAGGTTGACTTTAAGATTCTGCACTTGTGTTGGAAGCAACTTAGTAACACTAAGATGAAAGAGCCATAAAAGTAAAATATAGTTTTATGACACAGCATATGAGAAAATGTGGGCCAAGTGTTTTACCAGATTTCAAACAACTAAACCCTGTAATGATTTGATTGCATTGCAACTATGACAAGAAATCTAGTGTTTCATGAATGCACTAATCATATTGAAGTTTACTACCACCTTATCCAAGATTCTATTACCTTCAAAAGATTGGCATAGCATATACATGTTTTGAGGTACATATACGCTCCAACCTGAGGAGAATGTTAAAAACAATGAATTTAGTTCCAAATTGCTAGTTACTAATAAATTGTTAAACTTGGGATTTTATGTGCTATAATCTCATTGATAATCAATACAACATAATAGTTTGAATTGCTAGTTAGTAATTTATACATTCAGTTTAATTATTCATGATTGTCACCTCCTTCATTATCCTGAAGTCAACTTCATGTTTGAGGAGCACTGAATAAGAAAAATGTGGAACTGCATTTTGATTTTTGTGAATGTAAAGAATGTTTTAACATCATGTCTTTAATATGACCATCAATTCTTGATTTCAAATGTATTTTGATTTTGTGATGGTCTTTCAGATGCATTCTGGAATCAAATAACTTTGAGTTATATTGCATTTATATTGCTTCTGATGCTCTTGCCACTTTTAAGGTTAGTTAGCAACTTTTGGTTTTTGCATTTATATTTCATTATGTTGAACGTCAAAACCTTCTTCATGGCCTAGTACTTACCTATGCATGAACCTTTGGCAGGATTTGCTTACAAAAAAAAATGAAACAACAGTCTCTCTGTTTCTGATTTCCTATTACGAATAGGGTAATTGCTAAGTTCTCCATATGCTACTCTTGTCAGTTATATTTCCTCTTAATCCAGAATAGAAGGATAGTTTTCTGGAGGACCGATCTGCTTGTTGCTTAACTTGTATCAGATGTGCTCATCTCATCGAAGTGCGTTGTTGCAGTTCTTCGAGCTTTCTGAGAAACTATTGGCCTTTCCAAAATATGTAACAAGAAGACAATCCTTAAAGGGTTGTTACTTTACTGATACGCTTATCTAGATTGAATGTTTGCTCCTTTTACTTTGTATTCATTTTTTAGATTCCCAAAATTCACAAACAATGAAAAAAAACATGCTACCGCCATGTTAGCGGCCCTTTCACGATTGCCTCATGCCATTGAGAGGGAGTTTAGCAGGAATTCAAATTGACGAGTGCATGGACAAGACCCACATAGGTGATGAAATTTCTTATTGAGTTTCAACTCTGGCCATTATGGTGATTATTCAATGCACTTACCAAGTAAGCCGGCCTTGGAGGCACAAACAATGAAGCGCTATGTTCAAGAGGCATGATGCTTAAAGACCATCGTGAGACCATTGAAGGTAAACATTTTTTTTTTTTTTTTTTTTTCAAATTTCTAGATGTATTTATGTTTTAAAATAGTGGCTTCAAAGTAGTAGGGATTAATCTGGGTCTACATGCAAGTCTTTTCCCTTTTAATGTTTATAAAAAAAAAAATGCATGCCCGATCCTGTTTCGATCGGAGAGGAGACTCCCAAACCCCTAAAACATTCAAAACTATGAAAAACTCAGGCAAACGTAGGTACCATGATTGAGCTTGGTTAACAAATAGAGAGAGGGCTAGCTAGGTTTGATTCAACCAGTTCAAAAATAAATTGACCATTCTGTCGAATAACTATGGTGGAACATTCCCTTGATACTATTGTAAGTCATCTTCTCTTCCCTTGATCCACATTCCCTCCACAAAAGTAAACTTACGATATGGACTTAACAAAGAAGACCAACAAGTTAAAACGCTCCCAATCATTCGATTTTTTGTATACCAACAATCTAATATTAGTGGCTTAATTAGTGGATTTGTATAGATAAGAGACAACCATAACAAAAATCTCATAGAGTAATTCCTCATAAGATTTTCGCTCTTTTTCAATTTGTTTAATCGGGCCACGTAGGTTTGAATCTTATAAGTTTTACGTAAGATTTTTCTATTGGGGGCTCTTTTTCAATCCTTTTATCAGATCAATCGCTACCTTACACGACTTAAAATTGTCCCTTCTTTTATGAAGAATCTCTTAATAGAATTTATATTAAGCTAATAATGAAGGTCGGCTATTTATTAATGAGAAATTGTATTCTTATTTGTGTGGTAAAAAATTGATAACGCTCGTAGCACCGAGCTACCTTTTAGATGGAAGGAAGAACCTCAGGGATTCGAATCTTATATTCGAATGACAACTTGATTGTACCCATGATGGCGTGCATATTTCTTACTTAAACAATAAAGAAAAATGCCCAGAAGATGCGGACAAGTCGCAGTTACTTGCAAGATGGAGGAATAAAATATGAAGTAGAAAGTCAAAGGCAGAAGGCAAATTAGAGTGGTGGTGCTAGTAATGAGGACATTGGGAAGCTAAAGGTATGGGCACAATAAGAATGGCCACTAGTATAGCCCTCTATACTCTCCTTGTAATATTGTGTTCCAATAGCCTCGCAAAGCGCCACTACTACAGGACAAATCTTTGCTATCTTGTACTTGTTCTCTCGAGTTTAGGACCTTTAGGTTCGCACTTTCGTGGTGACATAAGGAAGAGATTTATCGATAAGGCAGAGATTTATTGTTGAGGTTATTTTTCAGATGATGAAGATAAAATTTAATACATTATATGTATTTATTTTCTATTTGTTTAGATTTTTTATTAAGTTTTTATGTTTCTTCTGTTTTTTTTCCTTTTCTTTTCTTCTAATTAGCGTATTAAAAAAATTAAAATTTAATGGTGCAGCAGTTATGATTAAAGTTGCACCACTCTAGTGAAATTTTAGTCATATATTCCAAAGCTACTCCAAGGCTAGGGAGTACAGATAACTATTTTGGATATCAAATTATGAGTGGGGTAATATTCTAATGATTTTTAATATAGGTACGTTTTGATGATATGCATATGCAGAATTAGGGATGCTGTTTTGATTTTCTATTATAGAATTTTATTTGATTGTGGTATAAAAAATATAAAAAAATCTTTATATTTTTTTTCTGTGATTGTTCATTTGTATCTACTGCGACAACTTCTCATGCTGATGCTGATTTGCCCAAGTGGAGGGGTGGAGGGGGATAAACACTGACTAAGCTTTGCTGGACTAATGGAGAAAGTCGATCCACTCTAAGGAGGATAAAGAGAAACTAGAGGCAACTCAAGCACAAAGTGGTGCGACAAATTAGCAATAGATGTAGACATTCATGAACAAGGAGACAAAACAAATCAACAATGGAGGTAGACGCTTGCAGGCTGATAGTGGAGGTGGGGCAACTCACAAACAAGATGGGAACGAGTCCAATAAGATCTTGCAGAGACTTGTGTGGGAGAAGAGGGAAGTGGTGAAGTGAGAGAGACGACTTCCTCTCATTTTGAGCCAAAATCATCCTGTCCATAAAACCTAGAGAAGTTTGTCTGCACCTTAAACCATAAATGCTTGATTCATAAATTTGATATCCATAAGACTAGGCACAATTAAAGGCTACACGTTATTAGCTGGAAACCAATAAATAAAGATGCCTTGGACCCGACACAAGTTTGCAGATTCTTTATTGCATGATTTTCTCTGGGATAGTGCCGATGGTTGACTCATGTCATTTTTACATAATAATTAGGGATCAATTATCAGGAAGTGATGATTTAAATTATTCTATGTATATCTATATTTATCTCTCTTTTTATTTATGGAGCTGGTAATAAAGAAATCGTTAAGGTAGTAGATTAATTTTTTTATTATTGTTATATGCTTTTTCTTTTTGCCACCAAAAAGAGAGTGTCAATTTTAAAACAAGCTTGCCCATAATTCAATGAGTTGATAGAAAGTATATTTGAGAAACACCAACAAGAAACAAATTGATCAAAGAGATCATTTAGGAACCACCACTCAATTCAGTAGCATTGTAATTGGAAAAGAAACAGTGGCAGTTTGTCAAAATTTCTGTATTTATTTTTCAGATATCTTGTGGGGGTCAATGCAAGCCAAAGAAATAAAGTATATCTTCTCAAGCATTAGACTAATCTGAACTCAAGTTTTCAGAAGTTAGCAGCTATCTTATTTCATCCACCTTCTAGCCCAAACAAAGTGAACTCATTTGCTTTCATGATGGTAGGGATGAAATTGCTGGGTTATATTGGAGGAAAAGCTTAGCTCGAACATACAGTTTCCCAGCAGCTAACTCCAGAGATTCCAACTGAAAGAAAATGGTCTGTCATAGGATTTCACGGCACTTTAAATGGATAATTAAGCGAACTAGTGCCGCTGCCCATTTGGCCAATTCCTAGATTGATTTATGAATTTATGAAGAGGTTGTGGAGTGTTGCCCGCCTGCTTGGGTAAATCTTGCAACTCCATTACTTGAATTGTTCTTTGTTTTTTGGCTGCATCAGATGAAACATAAGACACCCATCAGTCTTTAGCAATCTTCCACTCAAACGAAACTAGACCATGAATAGACAAGTTAAGCAAACCATTTTCAGCTTGCTGATAGCCTTCATTAAGCTTCCTCTTTGCAGCTTCCAACTTAGCCTGAACTAACTCTTCCTCAGAGCATTTTGATCTCTAAAACAACATAGAGAAGTTTAGAGGCAATAGTAGTTTTAGTTTTTTTCAACATCCAGGTAAACTCACATTTTGTAGAATAGTTGGTGGCTTCTTTTGAAGTTTAGCAGTATCTCGTGGCAGTTTAATTTTCAATTGGGTGCATTTTTGTTTCTCAGAGGTAAGCTCTGCCAGTCTACCATGTGCAGATTCAGCAACCAAAGGCTTGGTTTGTTTGCTTACGATGTTTTGTGAGTTTGCTTGCCCTTTAGAGATTCTTTTTCCTCCAACCTGAAGTTTCACTTTGGAATTTGCTAGCTGCCTCCTCGTCTCTACTTGTTCTTCTACGACAATAGATTGTTTCTCAGGCTGTTGTTTCTTCACTGTTCCATGATTTTCTTCCGGGTCTCTTCCAATTTCCCATTTCTCATCAAGGTTGTTATTGTTTCTAAAATCTGCAGCAAATTGCAGGACGATGACATTGATAATTTAAGTAACTAAATAAGGAGAAGCCAAAAGGTGAAACCCAAGTACGCACTTCCATCATCATCCATTCCATCAAAGAACTTCGCAACCCAACCGTGAATGGCACATCAAATGGAACTAGGTCAGTGTATGCTCATGAATGGAAAACAACAATTGCAAAGGGGATATTCAATACAATCACATACCCCAGAAAGCATCATGGAGGTAGTAGGAGCAGCAAATAGAGCTCCCTCGTCTAATGGAGGAGATGGGAGCCCTGCCTCCTCATCCTCAGCATAAGGATTAAGAGAGTCTGAGATCCCTGTAAGTCGCAAATTCTCAATTAATTCAACATTTGGAATAGCACATGAAATCAGAATCATACAGACAATAACAAGACAACAGAAGGGGATATACTATACCAGTAATGACAGAAGTAGCACTGATCCATTCATCAACTATAACCTTCCAGCCACTGCACAAAAAGTAAATCAGATTGATATAAACATCTTAACGCATCTATGAATTTGCAATTACTTGCTTCCTATCTGCCTTCTGCATTTTCTGATTCACATAAAGCCAAGTATAACCTATTATTGAATACCCAGATTAAGGAAAGATGAAGCAGAGGAGCAGGTTCCTATTTGTCTGAAGGACACATCATTTGTTAAATCTGTACTACGCCTTAAATAAGATATTGTTATAGCCAAATGCTTCATAAACTAGGCTTGGATTATAAGGAATGAAAACTGTCCCTTGAACAGTAAATATTGTTTACTAGGAACTTAATTAGCAGCGGTATGAACTTATTGCAGAACATGTTCAAGATTGAGATTACTGTGTTAAATTCTACTGAAACATTGATTTTTATTCATGCAGCTGTATATCCAATGTATGTAATCAGATAAAATCAAAAGAAACTTACTCGATGAGAGATCGCGATAGGTGTCGAATTCGCTTAGAGTTGTGTTTGTGCAAAACATTAACAGCCTTTCCGATCTTGGTTTTCTACGTCACAAGAAAATTTAGAACATAAATATCAGTTTGAGTCGGTGTATCACAGTTGATGATGAGTAGAAATCAGATGAAGACTATATATAAGCACCTCGAGGACATCAACAGTAAGCTCCATTAGCTGCAGCTTCCTCAGCAACTCAAGCAAGACATCATCAGACTGAATAGTAGAACCAGGATATCAAAGAAAGATTATTTGATCATCTAAAGAACTCGATTGAATGCAAAAAAAAAAAAAAAAAAAAGGGAGAAGAAGAAGATCTCTTTTAACAGTTTGTACCTGATCTTGATGGTCGGAAAGGATGTCCTTTATCCAGAGGACCTGTTCCAGCGTTCGGTCTTCCTCTTCCATCTCTGCGGTGAGGGCCGCCGCCTCGTCGGTGCAATTGCTGACGGCCCGATTGGAGAACTCGAGGTCGACAATGCAGCTATCGGCCTTGCTGTTCACGCTGCCCCTCCCCTCCTCGGCCTCGGCCTCGGCCCCTTGCGACGCGACGCGATCGCAACCGAAACACGGCGGAAGCAAGACGGTGTAGAACTTCTCGACAATCCCGTCCCGCTTGCTCCTGAACTCGTCAGGGTAGTCGGAGGCGGCGACGAAGATCGCGTGCTCGATCACCTCGAAGATGTCAGCCCCGCTGCTGCGGAAGAACCTCCGCCAGTAGTCCGCCGACACGGACGATCTCTCCATGGCGGCGACGGCGGTGAAATGAAGAGGTTTTGAGTAGGTTAAAGACCTAAAGATCGATTCTTGACCGCCGATTTCAAGCTCGGACAGGAAAAAGGTTCGAGCGCCACAAACCTTGGCGCCGATCGACCACAAATCCGATCGGCTTCCTGCTTTTTAAAGGAGCAAGTTCGATCGCCGCGGCGGTTGTTCCTTCCGATATCTTCGACTGACGCACTTATCAGAATCACCTTGACGATCGCAACCGCCGAATCGGGCTCTCCGGGAGATCTGATATAAGGCCCGAAATTACAGTAAAAATTCGATTTTTAGTTTCGATTTTTGATCGATCATTGATTGGGTTCGCTACCTGGAGCGGTGCGATTCGTTAGGTAACAGGCAGCACACTTCGATTAAAAATACATTTTTATAAGCTTTTAATTTTTACCGAGTTTTTAAAAATATAAATAAAAAAAAACAATATCAAAACAAATAAAAATTGATATTTTCCAAAAATAATAGTTTTTAAATATAAAATTGGGAAAATTTACCAGGAGTCTCAATCATAAATAAAACTCTACCTGCAGTCTCATTGACAAAAATCTTTATTTCTACTCCCTATTCAAACATCATAAATGTTAATTTACCTAATTAGTTTTGATATTTTTAAATATAAAAAATTTAAAAATAAATATAATTCCTCTTCAATTCAGCACATTAAATTAAAATCTAATATCTTTTCTATCAAATTAATTAAGCATGACTCATTTATCATCTCAATTAAATAAAAAATATACTAGATTTTTTTTAAATAATACTCAATTAGATAAAAAATAAACTAGATTTTTTTTAAAATGATGTTGAATTTAGGGGGAATTATATTAAGTAAGAAAAAAATTATGCTCAATTTGATAAAAAATATATTCGATTCTAGTTTAAAGTATTGAATTTAACCGAAATTATACATATTTTAGACTTTGTGTATCTTAAAAAATATGAAGGGTAATTTTGATTGAAAATATACTTGATTCTAATTTACAGTGCTGAATTTAAGAGAAATTATACTTATTTTTAAATTTTTTTAATCTAAAAAATATGAGGGGCAATTAGAAAATCGTACTCAATTTGATAGAAAATATACTCGATTTTATTTTAAAGTGTTGAATTTAATAGGAATTATATATGTTTTTGAACTTTTTGTACCTAAAAAATATGAGATAATTTTAATAGAAAATATATTCGATTCTAGTTTAAAATACTAAATTTAAGAAAAATTATATTTATTTTAAAATTTTGATATTAAAAAATTTATGGGGTGATTAGATAATAATATTTACTATATTTTTTATTTTTTTTAAAAAAATATTCTCTAGATTCTCATTAAGCTCCCATTGGCCATTGCTGACTTGCGTTGGGTGAGGAAGCTATTCTCATGGTGGGATTTTTTTTTTAAGAATATGATTTTAAGTGTTTTTTTACAGTGAAAAGACAAATGATATATATATTTTTTTTACGACGAGGGGGCGGTGGGAGAGGTCAGTCAAATTTTTACAGTTGGAGATGCTATAGTAAATTTAAAAAGTTTAAACCATATCTTCTAATTTCTAAATAAATACATTGGTCCGTCATTGACTTGCTATAAATTTAAAATATAATAAATAAAAGATAAATAAAATTTAACTCCAATTTTCAAAAATTTTAATTTGTAGATTTATCTTTTTTATAATTAAAATTAATATTTCACAATTTGACTTATTCTTATATTACTTTATTTTTGTAAAAAAAAAAAAAAAATGAAATCTCACATAATTCATGGAAATGATGGCTTGTACATTTGTATATTTTACCTTTGTTTATCTGTTACAAAATTAATAAAATTATAGATGTATATATTTTTTTCTCATTTATTTATTAAAAAATGAACCGACAGATCAATAATTTTTTTATAAATTATTTTTTACCGTTTATTAGAACTAAGAGATGGATTATTCATGATTATAATTAAATCATGATCATGATTTGATCATAATTAATTATGATTTTTCACTGAATTTATCATCCTCCTAGATTATAGTTTAGGTCGGGACATACAGCCAGACCACCCACCACTCGGCACCTGGTAGCCTGGTTACTTGCCTACCTCCAGTGGCCTCTGGGTGACCTCCGACCGTCTGTCCCGACTTAAACTATAACCTGGAGGAACGGTGAATTCAAAGAGAGATCGCAATAAATTACAATAAGATCGCAATCACGATTCAACCGTAATTACGAGTGGTTCATCCCCTAGTTTGCTATTTTGTAGACCAAAGACCAAATCTCCTGGTTCACAAAAAAATAGATTAGGGGATGGACCACTCGTAATTCTGATTGAATAGTAGTCGTAATCTGTCGTAATTGGTTGAGATCCCTCGGATTCATTGTTCCCACCAAATTATTGTTTGGGTCGAAATAAATGACCGGAGGTCATCCAGAGGCCGCCAGAAATGCACAAGTATGTAAATTACCGAACGCTAAGTGAGAAACGACTTCTGATCATTTGTTCTGACTCAAATTATAATTTAATAGAAATGATAAATTCAAGAAGACATCGTAACTAATTAGGTTGAATCATAATTAGTATCTAATCATAATTACGAGAGAACTATTTACTTGGTCTATAGTTTGCTTAGTAGGACATCTGCTCCCGAGGTGAGATGGCCACTTGTGAAGTCGTGGGGTGTTGCTCGCGTGTCGTGAGCCTGCAGCTATAATAGTAAGATGATTAAACTAAAATAACTAACAAAATGAAACTTAAACTAAATATTAAGTAATTCAGTTTAAATTAATGATATTTGTGAGATTTAATACACGGTACATGTGCACTATTAAATTTGACAAGAACAATATAGTATTGAGACAAAGGGTCGCGATCCCGCGAGGGTGAGCTAACCCCAAAAATCCGTCCTCGGTTCGGATAATCGCTAGTAATCGCCGGTCAGCCATACAGTGGTGAATTTGCTTCGGGGCCTTGTACACACCGCGAGAGCTGGCCATGCCCAAGTCGTTACCTTAACCGCAAGGAGGGGGATGCCGAAGGCGGGGCTAGTGACTGGAGTGAAGTCGTAACAAGGTAGCCGTACTGGAAGGTGCGGCTGGATCACCTCCTTTTCAGGGAGAGCTAATGCTTATGCTTGTTGAGTATTTTGGTTTGACACTGCTTCACACCCCAAAAGAAGCGAGTTACGTCTGAGCTAAGCTTGGATATGGAAGTCTTCTTTCGTTTCTCGACGGTGAAGTAAGACCAAGCTCATGAGCTTATTATCCTAGGTCGGAACAAGTTAGTTGATAGGATCCCCTTTTTTACGTCCCCATGTGACGTGTTCATTATGTTTTTTTAAGAAATATAATTTATATTATTATAAAATGATAAAAATATTTTACAATCTCTGTCGTCGATAGAGGTCAGTGATAGTACTGGCCGGTGGAGTTGGTACTAAGTGATGGAGGCAGTGGTCAGATGGTTGACTGGCAGTGGTAATAATATCGATGATCGATTAATATAGAAATAAATTAAGAATATATTTGATATTTAAATTTTAATTAAATATTAAATTTAAAATATAATTAAATTATATGATGTTGATCTTATAATTTAGATTATAAAATTTTATCACAATTTAAAAGGACATTAAATAAAATTATTAATATTATAATATAATCTTGATTATATTAAGCGGCTGCTAATTCCTCACCCATACTGGAAAGTGGAAACCTTGCATTTATTTCAAATTAAATGTTGCTCTTTCATATAGGCTTAAGGTTATAGCTTTATATAATTTTTTTTAAAAAATTATGTTCATGCCAAATTAATTGTCAATTCATTTCTAATTAATTACTCATTGACGGAGGCAGCCATACATATAAAGGAGATTAATGTCGAATTAATTGTGAATTCATGACTAGCATTTAATTTATTTCTATATTATAAAATTTATTTATTCCTAAACTTGATATTTGACACCTAAATATTTGCCCCCGACAATAGTATAGTGATAGGACATCTTCAGTTTTCTAACTATTTAAGGCAACTTCAAGAATTAACAGATTAATTTTTCTTAATGAGCGGTTGATCTAAGAATAGTATATTGATAAATCGTTTACTGCGAGTGTTTTTCGATTTATCTTAGTGATAGATGGAAAAATTTTCGTGAATCAGAGCCGATCACCCCAAAATTAGTGAAAGCTTAGGGATGAGTATTCAGTTAAAACTAAGACGAATTGGCCAAATTGATTTTTTTGAACTAATAAAATTGATCAAATTTTTAATAAAATTGAATAAACTGAATTGATAAAATATTGATGAACCAAATTAGTTGAATTTTTCTAATTGGTGTCTAAAAATTTGATTCAGTTTAATAAAAATTTAATTTCGGTCAAAAATTAGATCTAAAAATTTGACACGGAATTTTAAAATTGAACCCGAATTGAATTAACTGATTTTTCAAAGAAAAAAAACAAACTGAATTTATTAATTTGATTGCTTTACCTGATTTAATCGCGTAAGCGGTATAACCGGTGAAAAAAATAGTAGTAAAAGAATATATAAAAATAAATAATCTTGCACCCTAATAAATTTCTATAAATATTCATGAACAAAATTAATAAATAATAATATTTATTAATTTAAATAAAATTTAATTATAAATTAGTTTTTAATTTTTATTTAAATACATAAAATTTATAAATTTTTATAACTAAAATTATTTATATTAGTTAAAAATATGAAAATAATATAAATTTTAAAAATTAAATAAATGTATAATTATTTTATAAAAAAAAACATCAATGTTCTTAATTGAGCTTGATAAAAAAACTTAAGCTGAGCTCGACTTCCATAAATTTTTTAATAAATAAACTTGAATAAGTTCGATAAATAAACAAATAAATTTTAATACAACTGAACTTGGCTCAACTTATTTAAACCTTTAATTATCCATGATATAAGTTTCCATCTATTTCCTATGATTCAATGTGCAATATGATTCTTTCCCTCAATGTTATTCAAATTACCACCAAAATAAACTTATTATTTAATTAATAAATATCTTAAATAATTTAATTTATATAATTTAATAAACCTTTTAAACCACTAAAGATATAATTAATGCAACCTTTTTGTTAAACCATTTAAACAATAAATTTATTTCCTCAATAATTAATTACAATGGCATGATGTACATATACCTACCAACTTATCCCCGCCTAGTCCTTAAATTTTTAAGCATAATTGATATCTAGTTTACTTCTTAGGATGATTATATTGGAAATATAAGTTTTAGACTAATGAACAAGGATTTTCAGTGGCCGTTTAGTGATTTTAACATTTATTTTGGTTTACCTACTGGTGGTGCTCATAGATTTGATCCATCTTTTAATTGGAATGAGTTTTGGAATTCTATTACTAGATCAAAGAACTCGTATGAGCCCTCTAGAGCTAAGGCTTCATGCATGCAAAACCGTGTTTTTAGATACCTTCACTGAGTTATGAGTAAAACTATATTTGGTAGGGGTGGTAGGAACTTTATTCTCTTTAGGGTATGCTTAACAAACCTGATTTTGATTCCAAGTTTCATTTTTTACAAAACCTTTTGAGAGCTGGGAAAGCATCCTCGGGGATGCTAGTCTTTGGCAGCTTGATCACCCAAAAAGCTATAAATTTGGGATGTGAACTTGAAGAGCTGGAAGTAATTTATGGTAAAAACAAGATCGATATCAATTCTTGTCTTGCCATGAAGATGATTTTTCGAGATGAGAACGGGTTTGCCTTTCCTAGAAAGGATGATTTTCCATTACCCCTTCCCCATCCCGAGTGCACATCGATTCACAACCTCCCTAATTAGGCTATCATCGATTCAAAACTCAAGTTTGTTCCCCCACTTATAGGAGACTCCAAGACCCACCAGGAGCCCTCATCATCTAGACACCTGCAACCGTCCAATCATCTAAAACCTTCTAGGCATTCTTTTGCCTATGGTACAGGTCCTTCTAGATTTGACTTTTAAGACTTCCATGCCTCTTTGGATTCACTTCACGAGAAGCACAATACCTAACAACAATTATTGGAGGGTCGCTTCAAGTTGTCTGATGACCAGTTTCAAGAGATACGTGATAATTGTGATCATTTTCAGTTTCTAAAGAACTTCTAAGGCTAGGTGACCGGGTTTTTGCAAGATTATGAGATTGACCAGGAGAGAATGAGAAATTTTATGGATGACATGGATATCACTAGACAGTAGGTGGATTCTCTTTTCTAATATCATGAGCACATTGGCCATTTGCCTGGTATGCCCAGCTTCGCGGTACACAATGAGGACCTTCTTTTCCCCCACCTCCACCACCATATTGATTTCATCGAGACGATGAAAAGTTTAAGTTGGGGGGGGGGTGTTTGTGTTTGTACAACCTGAGTCGAGTCTTTTGCATTTCCTTTTCATTTACATTTTGCATTTCCTTTGCATTTACATTTTCTGCACTTTAGTTTGTTGTGCTTGTTTCACTTCTTTACGTTCCAGTTCTTTCTTTACTTTCTTGTTATTGCTTGTAGTTTTTCAATTTTATAAATAATAAAAATTATTTTGTGACATATCGAGAACATCAAACCTCTCAATTTTTGCTGACTTGTCTAATAGCAAAATGGTTAGCATGCTTATTTCTAGATTCATGTTATTGTAGAGATAGTGCTAGTGTGTTTAGTATACCTTTTTTCTCTATCTATAGTAGCATAAAATGAGCTAAGTGTTGTACAGAGACAAGTGTGAGTTTTGGCCTAACCTTGAGGATCTTACCTTCACTTCTCTTAAGCTTGAATGATACATACATTTTGGAATAGTCTTCATTCATCTAAATTGTTTAGTACTCTTGTTCCCATGGTGATTCCTTGATTATATTTTGGTTACTAGATGACCTCAGATCATGACAACTCATTTGGAAAAAATCAAAATCCCTGCATATGCGTACTTGCATTTGTGTTAATGCTACACCCTTAAAGCACAAAAAAATCCATTTGAATAAGGGATAGAAAATAGTTGTCGTGAGTGGAAACTAACAATTTACCCCTTTGAGACTGAGTTAGGTTACTAGGGAAATAAATGTTATGTTTCTCTTGATTCCGAGTAGTCCTTTAAGACCTTGTGTAGTTTAGGGAATATGAACCAATTGTGTAGCAGGTAAGTGTCTATCACTGAGAACAATAGGAATTCAATTGGATAATGACTCGACTAGGACAGAAGTTGAAACTTGAAGAGCTTGAGTCACTTATTGCACTGAACACAAGAACTTATGCTTAGACCATGCTTAGTTTACTAAACAATCATGCTCACCAATGAAACTAGTTGATAGAGTTAGGCGAGTGCACTAGGGATTATGAAGCACTATAGGAACATATGAATTTAGATTGCGACATTTTGCTTGAGGACAAGCAAAGTTCAAGTCTACGGGTGTGATGTGCATAGATTGTATACACCTTTATATATGTTTTAATGCACATTCATGTACTTTTCTTATGATTGATTTATGCATTTCCATACCCCTTGTCATATTTTCAGGTTAATTACTCTTTTTTTATCGGAGATATGCTTTTTGTGTATATTTCTATTCGCAGGAACTACTTTGCAGCGGAAACGACGTTCGTTGATGAGCCAGAAAGTAAGCAAAGGCCATTGACACTGGCCGTGTGACCCCACACGGTCGTGTGGCCAGTCCAAGAGCAGAGCAGCACATGGCCGTGTGATCCCACAAGGCCGTGCAACTCATCCAGAGGTGAAGAAGCACATAGCCATGTGATTCCACATGGTTGTGCAACTCATCCAAAGCCGAAGAAGAACACAGTTATGTGATCCCACACGGTCGTGTCACCTAATCAGAAGCCAAAGCGACTTCGGCCATATGGATCTCACATGACCGTGGCACGTGTTGTGCCAGGCCCGTGCCCTATACTAAATAAAGGGCTCTTTACCCCTTTTCCAAGGGACGAAGCCTCTCCCCTGGAGAGGATCATCTTGGTGTCATTCCACACCATTCTCATGTTTTGTTCGACGATCCAAGGCTAGTTCCATCATTCCATCGACTCCAGAAGTGAAGTATTGGATCCAAAGATTACTCAATGTGATTGGATAAGCTTTCTTATCCCTCTTTCTTCTAGTTGGATTTGAATGCTTTCTTTCTTCATGTCTTTGGATTCCTTTCTTTCTGATATGGAGTAGATCCATTATTCTAGGATTAAGGGAGTAGTTGTGAATGAGTATTGATGTAATAACTCATGGATATGCCTTTTTCTTAGCTATATGATATTATCTTGCTTTGTATCTATTTGATCTAATGTGTATGAGATTTGTTTGTACTTTATTGTCATGTTAGATTGAGCGTTTGTGTAGGGATTGTTGAACTTGTAGAAGGAGTACCCTAGATTATATGACCAAGGGGCCCTAGTGACAGGGGTAACCCGTTTACGGATGTCTAGTATGTTCCCTTGAAAGGAGAAACTGTCACGCCCCAGGTAGTCCCTGTCCGAAGAAATTTCGGCAGCATCTCCCCTGTACGGCGGACAATATAAAGCTCAGTATACATATATCTCCATACCTCGGCCACACACGGCCGGAATAATACAATACAAATAAGAACAAAACACGCAGTTTATATCAACATTCCACACAGATATAATATATGATCAATCCACGCAGTTTAATAAGGAAAGACGATATAGAACCTCGAAGATATATGTAAACAGCCTACTCCACTACAACGAAGAAAACAAATCCATGAAGTAATGAAAATACAACCGCAGCGGAAAACAAAAGTAGCAAACCCGAATGTTCAATGTAAAGTCCACAATACAAACCCACAATACAAGTATATAAGATGCAAAAGCAAAATATAATCCGACAAAGAAAATCCTCGCGATAACGGGGCTAGCGACTGGAATCTCTCCTGACGGCCTCAACCTGAAAAATAGTAACAACGGGGTGAGTTCAAAGAACTCAGCAGGTAATCCAATAGATATGTACAACAACATATAACTACCAGTAATATCCTAAGGTACAGTCTCCTAAACCATAGGACCTACAGTACAGTCTCCTAACAATATAACAGGTATGCATAGCTGAATAAACTGTAATGAGTAACCAGAAGCATGTAATACAGTTTACAGCAAGAATAATAAGAAATGCATAACTGAAATAAACTGTACTCACCTGCGAGGCTTGGGCGAATGACTGTGGACATACACAGATAAAGATAGTCAGAACAAATACGCATGTATCCTGTATGCATGTCAATCATATGCAGTCACCCAAGTGCATCATCCAATATGCAACAATCACAATAAATGCAATCTGTGCATATGATGCGATATGACATGGTCACCCCTGACGCTAGTCAGCCGTCTCACACGCGATGGCGAGACCGAGTAGGTAGGGCTGTGACACCGTGCACTCTGTCGTCACTACCCCTGATGAGTGACCGAGTGGACGGGATGCTGTCGGAGTACACCTATCCTCCTACCTCAAACATAGTGAGGGAGCGTAACGCTCTCAACTCCCGGTACGCAATGACGGGGAGGGATCCCTGTCTGCTACCACGCTGCAGTCACACTACCCATGAGCGGACCAGCGGAGCACTACAGAGCAACTGCCATACACACCCTGGGTGCTGTGCCACTACCCATGCAGTGGTCACGTTGTGTGCAGGCCCATGTAGCCGGCCGACGAGCTCAACAATAATGGAGTCGTCAATCGCCCAGCATGCAATCATGCAGGATGGTGCATGATGCTACAGTATGTCATACCTGAACATAGCCTCCTCCATATATGTGTGTGCCCAAAAGGTAAACGCATATATATAACCATGATATAAACAGCATAAACCCAAAGACATCACATATAACAATGATGTAAGTATCATGAATCCAAGAGCATGTATCACACATGTAAAGCAACTAATCCAGTAGAGTAGAGCACTATAGATATGCATCTCTATGAACATATATATACATGGCAAGAGGTAAATATCCAATCCTGAGGTAAAGCAACTAACAGATGAAGCATGTGATAGGTATCAACTAGCTAAGACCAGGGAAGAAATAAATCTACCACCTATCACTAGTAACTATATATAAACTATACATATCATAAGACAGTATCAAAAGATAAGTCAAAGGGTACCCGCCTCAAATAGAAGGTACAATCCAGCAATCCAACGTCGAGACGCCTGTCTCGAATCGAATCTGTGTCAACAATATATATATTTTATTTAGCTAAATCCAAATGAATAGCTAAATAAAATCTCTAAACCTAAATTAGGGCAAAACCCTAATCAACACAACCTAAATCTACCTAATTAATCTAATGGTTAATTAGGATTAATTACCAAATCCCTAATCACCAATTAGATTAGTTATCTAATACCTAAATTAAATCCAATAGTTGATTAGGGTTACTTGTCTTAACCCTAATCATTTCATTAGATTAATCTAAGCAATTAGATCTACTCACAAACAACCACTACTAGAATCCAAACCTAAATAATCAAATCCAACTATGATCTACATCTAAGATCAAAATCTACATCCAACTACTCAACCACACTAATCATGTATCAATTACTCCTACACATACCTCAATCTCCAATACCTGCTCTTGATCCGCAGTCAAAGAGGTGCTGCTGGAAGGAGTGCTGCCGGAACCAAGACAACCCTACAGCAACAAAACAGAACCTCATTGATTCCACTCGACTGTGCGAATCAAGAAAAAGGAGATCACAGATTCAACCAAGCATTCCAAATTCAAGCAACAACCTAACTTAAGAAACAATCTGTTACACCTTACCTCCTCCTCTACAGTCGCCGGTGGCAATCACAGATCCGGTGATGCAAACCCAGCTAATAGTGATGGGCTAGAATCTAGCCGCTCCTCTACTTCCAAGATCACTGTTATCGCTGTCCACCGGAGAGAAAACAAAAGAACCGATGATAGAGTTAGGCATAGCACATTCTTGCCGATGAACAGAGAGGAGGATCGGGAAGAAATAGTGAAGGCAAAGGTTGTTACCTCACCCACACCGCCGGTGTTGGACAGATCGGACGTTGATAGCCCTAATTTCTCTCCGACTGAAACGATTTGGGGCGGCGATGTAAAAGCCTTCACCGTCACTTGTCGAGGCCGAAGAGAACAAGGAAACTCGAGAAGAGAAGGGCACAGATCAGCTAGGAACGACGCACCTCCATCCCCCTCCGTGCCCTAGCCTCCACGCCTTCATCGATCGTCAACAATCGGTGCACAATCCACCGAATAGCAACTCCTCAGCCGAAGAAGACCCGGAGAGGAGAAACACCGGCCAGATCTGAGCTTAGGGTGTTGACGCCGGCAGAGGAAGATCGCCGGAGATCAAAGCTTCATTCCCTTCGGCGTCGCTTGTCTGCGAGAGAGCAGAGAGTAGGGAAGAGAGGGGAGATCGGGGAAGGAGGGCTCGGGTTCGGCGATGGGATTTGGGAAAGAAAATAAAGGAAATGGATTTATATATTAAAACATTTCCTCACTTAAATGGGTATCCCAAATATGCTTTATCTGTACCCGGAATTAATCCCCTCAAAACTCGTCGTACGAGCTCCGATAAATTCCCAGAAAATTTCTAAAAATTCTGGAAAAATATTGTAAGGCTATTTCTGAAATAACCCTATCTATTTAAATTTTCCGAGATCTCACATCCTCCCCTACTAATAAAAATTTGGTCCCCAAATTTCGCTATAACTAACAGCAAACACTAAAATATAACCAAACAGTATAAATGCTGAAAGGAACTCTAACCCACATACCTCAAGTAAAAAGATGAGGGTATCGAGCTCGGATCGTATCCTCCAGCTCCCACGTAGCCTCCTCGTCAGAATGATGCTGCCATCCGAGTTTAATCAGTCGGACAGTCTTGTTCCGCAGCTGACGCTCTCTACGGTCCAGAATCCGTACCGGAACCTCCTCGTAAGTAACATCAGGCTGAATAGGAACAGATATATCTGACAGAACATGTGCCGGATCGGATACGTATCTCCTCAGCATAGATACATGGAATACATCATGAATGCCAGCTAGAGATGGTGGTAGCGCCAGACGGTAAGCCACTACTCCAATCCTCTCCAAGATCTGGAATGGTCCAATATATCGGGGAGCTAGCTTACCTCGGAGACCAAATCTCTTCACCCCTTTCGTGGGTGAAACTCTAAGAAATACATGATCACCAATGGAGAACTCCAGGGGTCTCCGTCTCTGATCAGCATAACTTTTCTGACGGTCTTGGGCCTCTGACATCCTCCGTCTGATAGTGCGAACCAGCTCCGCATCCTGCTGAGCTCTCTGAGGTCCTACCAACTGAGCCTCCCCAACCTCTTCCCAGAGGACGGGTGTCCGACAAGGCCTACCATACAACGCCTCAAACGGTGCCATCTGGATAGCCGAATGATAGCTGTTGTTGTAGGCGAACTCCACTAATGGCAGGTGGTCCTCCCAACTGCCTCCGAAGTCCATGACACAAGACCTCAGCAAGTCCTCCAATGTCTGAATAGTCCGCTCTGACTGCCCATCTGTCTGCGGATGGAATGCCGTACTGAAACGAAGCTGTGTGCCCAAGGCCTGCTGCAGACTCTGCCAGAATCGGGACGTGAACCGTGGGTCTCTATCAGATATAATGCTCAACGGAACTCCATGCAATCTGATAATCTCTCGACAATATAACCCTGCTAATCGATCCAGAGAATCAGTCTTCCGGATCGCTATAAAATGTGCGGATTTGGTTAATCGGTCAACGATTACCCAAATCGCATCATGGCCTCGACGAGTCCTAGGCAAACCAACCACGAAATCCATAGTAATGTGCTCCCACTTCCACTCTGGAATAGGGATCCTCTGAAGTAAACCAGCAGGTCTCTGGTGCTCAGCCTTCACCTGCTGACAAACAAGACATCTAGCTACAAAATCTGCGATGTCTTTCTTCATGCCGTTCCACCAATAGGAACGTCTCAAATCGCGATACATACGAGTCCCACCTGGGTGGATAGCAAATCTAGAACGATGAGCCTCCTGAAGTAACTCCTCCATGACCGGGTGAGACTGAGGCACACATAATCTGCCTCGGAAATAAATAATACCCTCAGCATCTCGTGTAAACTCGGTCTGCTGTCCGGAAGCTATCTGGCTGCCAATGAACTGTAAATGCTGATCTCCGGCCTGGGCCTCTCGAATCCTCATCCTGATCGACGACTGAGCAATCATGGTAACAAGAATACCCTGCTCTGTCCGTCCCTGCTCCTCAAGGCCCAACTCGGAGAATCCCTGAATCAAGTCCGTGACTAAAACTCGGTGACAAGCTAAAGTCCCTCTGGACTTCCTGCTCAGTGCATCAGCAACCACATTAGCTTTACCCGGATGGTAGCTAATAGTACAATCATAATCCTTCAGGAACTCCATCCATCTCCTCTGTCGGAGATTGAGTTCCTTCTGGGTGAAAATATATTTGAGACTCTTATGATCAGTAAGAATCTCAAAAGTAATACCATAAAGATGATGTCGCCAAATCTTCAAAGCAAAGATAATAGCGGCTAGCTCTAAATCATGTACTGGGTAGTTCTTCTCATGCTCCTTCAACTGACGAGAAGCATAGGAGAGTACCTTACCGTGCTGCATCAAAACAGCGCCCAAGCCCTGAAGAGATGCGTCTGTGTAAAGTATGAATCCTTCATCACTAGAAGGTAAAACCAAAACTGGTGCTGATACTAATCTCCGCTTCAGCTCCTGGAAGCTGGTCTCACAAGCCTCGTGACCCTTTCCTAGTCAGACGTGTCAACGGCATAGCAATGCTGGAGAAACCCTCAACGAATCGTCGGTAATATCCAGCCAAGCCCAAGAAACTATGGATCTCTTGGACTGACTTCGGCTGCTCCCAGCTAGTGATAGCCTCGATCTTCTGAGGATCCACAGAAATACCTCGGCTAGACACCACGTGTCCTAGAAAACCAACTGAGGGAAGCCAAAATGCACACTTGCTGAACTTCGCATACAGATGATGTCGTCGAAGAGTCTCCAAGACTATGCGAAGGTGCTGCGCATGTTCCTCCTCGGAACGCGAATAGATCAATATATCATCGATAAACACAATAACAAACTGATCTAAGTACTCCAGAAAGATACAGTTCATCAGATCCATAAATACTGCAGGAGCATTGGTAAGCCCAAATGGCATTACCAAAAACTCGTAATGTCCGTATCTGGTGCGGAAAGCTGTCTTCTGAATATCAGAATCTCTAACTCTCAGCTGATGATATCCAGACCGCAGATCAATCTTAGAATACACTGATGTATCTCTGAGCTGATCAAATAAATCCTCAATCCGTGGCAAGGGGTACTTATTTCTGATAGTCACTGCATTCAGCTGCCTGTAATCGATGCACAACCTCAGAGTACCATCCTTCTTCTTGACAAATAGTACTGGAGACCCCCACGGAGATACACTAGGGCGAATAAATCCCCTATCCAGTAACTCCTGGAGTTGGACCTTTAGTTCGTCCAACTCTTTCGATGCCATACGATAAGGAGCTTTCGATGTTGGTGCAGTCCCTGGAATCAGTTCAATAGCAAACTCCACTCGCCTTCGGGGAGGCAACCCTGGTAACTCGTCTGGAAAAACGTCCGGATACTCTCGGACCACCGGAACGTCTGAGAGCTGAGAACTACTGCTGTCGTCAGTATTAATCAAAGATAATAGAAATCCCTGACATCCATGTGATAGCAGTTTTTGCGCCTGCATCGCAGAAATGGTCGATATCCCATCGTCTCTGATGCCAGTGAAATCCCAAGAGGGTTGGTTCGGAGGTCGAAACGTAACCACCCTCTTCTGGCAATCAACTGTGGCATGATAAGCAGACAGCCAATCCATACCCAGGATAATATCAAACTCGACCATCTCCAGTACTAACAAATCTACAGTGAGTATAACGTCACCAAAGTCTAACGGGCAACCTTTGACCTCCTGGGTGACATCCAAAGTATCACCGGATGGTAAGGAGACGGTCAGTCGCCACGGTCTATGAGAAGGTAGTCTACCAATCTCTCTCATAAATGCACAAGATATAAAAGAATGTGAACTACCTGTATCAATTAGCGTATCAGCAGAAAATGCATAAAGTAAAACCGTACCGCGGAAAACGGATCCGTCGGCCCGCTGTGCATCCTCTCTGGTGACTGCGTGAACTCGCCCAGTATCTGACGGTGGTAGAGGCGATAGCACTGCCAAAGGCTGCTGCGTCGGAGTCTGAGCCTGACACTGGGTCGGTACTGGATACTGAGTCAGAGCTGGGGCTATGGGCTGCAGTATGTACTGAACGGGTGGCTGGGGCTGTAACTGATACTGCGCCGATGGCTTAGTCAGATACTGAGGTCCTGAAATAGAACCCTGGGACTCCATCAGAACACTGGAATGCTCCTGACCGTGCATGCCATATGCAGCTGTCGCAGGGGGAGCTGTCCTCTGCTGACGGTGTGAAGATTGGACTTTCGGCCCGCCTCGCTGAGTCTCGGACTGACCAAACTGTCCTCCCGCGACAGAGATCCCAGATGCTGTATGCTGAGCCTTCAGCGAACAATCTCGGCTCAAGTGCCCAGGCAGCTTGCAATAATAGCAAACTGACTGTCCCAAGGCGCACGCAGAGGTGATGTGATCTCGGGCTCCGCATCTGGTGCAGTAAGAGTCACCCGTGGACTGTTTCCGCTTCTGCTGAGCAGAGCGGGAACGTCCTGATCGCCCTGACTTCTGGCGTCGGCCAGATGAACCAGAAGTGCTCTGACCCGTCTGAGTGCGACTGCTCTGCTGCTGAATCTGTCCCGCAGTCCGATCAGTCTGCTTCCTCTTCTTGTCTGCGTTCACTCTCTGATGAGTAGACTCAATCATGAGAGCTCTATCCAGTGTCTCGGTGTATGATGAACAACCAAAACCAGACATCTTCAGCTGAAGATGCCCGTCCAGTCCCTGGACAAACTGAAGCATACGAGATCTGTCATCGACAACTAACTCAGGACAGAATCTGGCCAGCCGATTAAATTCGACATTATAATCCATCACTGAGCGGTTATTCTGTCGAAGACAAAGAAAATCCTGCCGAAGAGCCATCTGATATGCTCGGGGAAAATACTGACTCTCGAATGCCTCCCTAAATCTCGTCCAGGTAATATGCTGGTCGCCTATGATAGAGCGCTGCGTGTCCCACCAGATCTCTGCCCCATCTCGTAGGTGGTAAGCAGCTAGCTCGGCCTTCTCCCACTCGGAGCAGGCCATGTAAAAGAATGTCCGCTCCATAGACTCTATCCAAGACTGAGCTATGCTCGGATCAGTCTCCCCGCGGAATACTGTGAATCGGCTCTTCACCGACTCTGCTAAAGCTGGGATCCGTGCTCGTGCCGCAACTAGGTCAGTAGGAATCGCTGCGGAACTAGGTAGAACCACTGGAGCTGGTCCTATGGGTGGTACTGAGGGATAGGCCGGAAGAGGTACCACTGGTGCTGCCGTATAACCTGGGGTGGGTACCGCCGGTGGAACTGCTGAGTAGGCATAAGTAGGGGCGACTGGAGGTACGGTGGGTGGTACCGGATAAGGAGTAACCGGTACTGCTGGTGCGGGTGCCGGGTGTGCAGTAACCGGCGCAGGTATCTGGGGTACCCAGTACGTAGTAGCAGGCGCGGCTGGAGGGGCTGCCGGGTATACTGCGGGTACTACTGCTGGGGGAGGTGCTGAATATGCCGACGGTGGTACCACTGGTGGTACAGTCGAGGTAGGTACCTCGGAAGTCGGAGCTATCGGGGTCTGATAAGCACCCGTACCCACAATGACCTGAGGAGTCTGCCCCTGACGGACAGGCTCAACCCTACCAGACCTCTCTGAAGACTCTGTCTCAGGAGAATCTAACGGCCTCTTACGTGGCCGCCCACGTCTCGGTGCCGGTACACGTGTAGGTGGCATATCTGTAAAGAAAATGTTACCCAGATATCACTACAGGTATAAGAACTGAAACTTTACCTAAATTACCTATTTGCCGTCTGGAGATATCCTGTCGCTGCTTAGCCCTAAATAGAACCTCGTCAAAATACCTCGGAATTCCGAAACGATAAAATCGACGGACATGCGTACAATCCGAAATACCGAGAAATGCTCACGAAGGTAAGCCTCGTAAATCCGAAACCCGACCAGTAGGTATCGCAAAACTCGTACGAACTAGGATCAGATAGGATCTAATACCAAATAAATTGTCACGCCCCAGGTAGTCCCTGTCCGAAGAAATTTCGGCAGCATCTCCCCTGTACGGCGGACAATATGAAGCTCAGTATACATATATCTCCATACCTCGGCCACACACGGCCGGAATAATACAATACAAATAAGAACAAAACACGCAGTTTATATCAACATTCCATACAGATATAATATATGATCAATCCACGCAGTTTAATAAGGAAAGATGATATAGAACCTCGAAGATATATGTAAACAGCCTACTCCACTACAACGAAGAAAACAAATCCACGAAGTAATGAAAATACAACCGCAGCGGAAAACAAAAGTAGCAAACCCGAATGTTCAATGTAAAGTCCACAATACAAACCCACAATACAAGTATATAAGATGCAAAAGCAAAATATAATCCGACAAAGAAAATCCTCGCGATAACGGGGCTAGCGACTGGAATCGGCCTCAACCTGAAAAATAGTAACAACGGGGTGAGTTCAAAGAACTCAGCAGGTAATCCAATAGATATGTACAGCAACATATAACTACCAGTAATATCCTAAGGTACAGTCTCCTAAACCATAGGACCTACAGTACAGTCTCCTAACAATATAACAGGTATGCATAGCTGAATAAACTGTAATGAGTAACCAGAAGCATGTAATACAGTTTACAGCAAGAATAATAAGAAATGCATAACTGAAATAAACTGTACTCACCTGCGAGGCTTGGGCGAATGACTGTGGACATACACAGATAAAGATAGTCAGAACAAATACGCATGTATCCTGTATGCATGTCAATCATATGCAGTCACCCAAGTGCATCATCCAATATGCAACAATCACAATAAATGCAATCTGTGCATATGATGCGATATGACATGGTCACCCCTGACGCTAGTCAGCCGTCTCACACGCGATGGCGAGACCGAGTAGGTAGGGCTGTGACACCGTGCACTCTGTCGTCACTACCCCTGATGAGTGACCGAGTGGACGGGATGCTGTCGGAGTACACCTATCCTCCTACCTCAAACATAGTGAGGGAGCGTGTCAACTCCCGATGCGCATGACGGGGAGGGATCCCTGTCCGCTACCACGCTGCAGTCACACTACCCATGAGCGGACCAGCGGAGCGCTACAGAGCAACTGCCATACACACCCTGGGTGCTGTGCCACTACCCATGCAGTGGTCACGTTGTGTGCAGGCCCGTGTAGCCGGCCGACGAGCTCAACAATAATGGAGTCGTCAATCGCCCAGCATGCAATCATGCAGGATGGTGCATGATGCTACAGTATGTCATACCTGAACATAGCCTCCTCCATATATGTGTGTGCCCAAAAGGTAAACACATATATATATAACCATGATATAAACAGCATAAACCCAAAGACATCACATATAACAATGATGTAAGTATCATGAATCCAAGAGCATGTATCACACATGTAAAGCAACTAATCCAGTAGAGTAGAGCACTATAGATATGCATCTCTATGAACATATATATACATGGCAAGAGGTAAATATCCAATCCTGAGGTAAAGCAACTAACAGATGAAGCATGTGATAGGTATCAACTAGCTAAGACCAGGGAAGAAATAAATCTACCACCTATCACTAGTAACTATATATAAACTATACATATCATAAGACAGTATCAAAAGATAAGTCAAAGGGTACCCGCCTCAAATAGAAGGTACAATCCCAAATCCAAAGTCAACGTCGAGACGTCTGTCTCGAATCAGAATCCTGTGTCAACAAACAATATATATATTTTATTTAGCTAAATCCAAATGAATAGCTAAATAAAATCTCTAAACCTAAATTAGGGCAAAACCCTAATCAACACAACCTAAATCTACCTAATTAATCTAATGGTTAATTAGGATTAATTACCAAATCCCTAATCACCAATTAGATTAGTTATCTAATACCTAAATTAAATCCAATAGTCGATTAGGGTTACTTGTCTTAACCCTAATCATTTCATTAGATTAATCTAAGCAATTAGATCTACTCACAAACAACCACTACTAGAATCCAAACCTAAATAATCAAATCCAACTATGATCTACATCTAAGATCAAAATCTACATCCAACTACTCAACCACACTAATCATATATCAATTACTCCTACACATACCTCAATCTCCAATACCTGCTCTTGATCCGCAGTCAAAGAGGTGCTGCTGGAAGGAGTGCTGCCGGAACCAAGACAACCCTACAGCAACAAAACAGAACCTCACTGATTCCACTCCACTGTGCGAATCAAGAAAAAGGAGATCACAGATTCAACCAAGCATTCCAAATTCAAGCAACAACCTAACTCAAGAAACAATCTGTTACACCTTACCTCCTCCTCTACAGTCGCCGGTGGCAATCACAGATCCGGTGATGCAAACCCAGCTAATAGTGATGGGCTAGAATCTAGCCGCTCCTCTACTTCCAAGATCACTGTTATCGCTGTCCACCGGAGAGAAAACAAAAGAACCGATGATAGAGTTAGGCATAGCACATTCTTGCCGATGAACAGAGAGGAGGATCGGGAAGAAATAGTGAAGGCAAAGGTTGTTACCTCACCCACACCGCCGGTGTTGGACAGATCGGACGTTGATAGCCCTAATTTCTCTCCGACTGAAACGATTTGGGGCGGCGATGGAAAAGCCTTCACCGTCACTTGTCGAGGCCGAAGAGAACAAGGAAACTCGAGAAGAGAAGGGCACAGATCAGCTAGGAACGACGCACCTCACTTGTAGAAGGAGTACCCTAGATTATATGACCAAGGGGCCCTAGTGACAGGGGTAACCCGTTTACGGATGTCTAGTATGTTCCCTTGAAAGGAGAAACAATCCCTCACAAGGAAGTAAGGAATCATACATATTTACTATCTCTATCTCTATAGTTATTTAATAGGAATGTACTCTTGTGATCTATGACCGAGGTGCTCTAGTGACAAGGGTTAACCATTTTCGAATTTCATAGAAATCATCTCTATTTGATTCTTAGGGATATTGACCTAATTTTCATTGCTGGTTTGACATTGCAAGGGAAAGCTGGTAATAAAACTAACTTCCTGCAAGTGCTTGTTAATTGAAGGTAAGCAATTGGTAAACCATGATTTCATCAGTAAACATCACAATGAAACCAAACTCCTAGAACACTTCACAAACCAAGACCTCCAACACTTCCTATTATTTTCTCTTTCCTCATTTTAGTTTTGATCCTTTTCCTTAGTAGTCAACTCTCAACCATCGATTGTTTAGCTAATTTAATGTGAGAGATCACTAGTGCTTGTAACCAGTCCCTATGAGTTCTATATTTTTATATTACTAATGATGTAACCATGCACTTGTAGTTCGTAACAATTAGCTAGTGCTTGTAGCACCAACAATCTTCTCCTTTTTTATTTATGACAGTTTAGTTCAAAATTAAGTAAAAACATTTAAAATAATAAGTTAGATATGTAGAATAGATGAAATAACATTTTTCAAGGCAAAAATAAATGTAAATGACTCCCCCATAAATGTTACTCCTTAATTAAAAACTTTTAATTTTACTTTTAACACTTTTTTCTTCCCCTTTGACATATATCAAAAATTACTAAGTTGAGAGAAAAGCTGCTAACTTGTTAAAATAGAACTTAACTTTGAAAACTTCTTTTGTAAGAAATATTTATCTTTGAAAGTACTTAAAAAACTTAAACTTTTAGTCTTTTTTTTTTAAAAAAAATAACTTTAAACTCCTCTGAAAAGTATCACTTAACCTTGAATTTTTTTTTTTGAAAAATATCTAACTTTTGAAATCTTCTTTCAAAATAAATTCTAAGCTTTGAAAAGAAACTAGCTTTTGAAAAGAATTTATTTAAAAAAAAATGCTTAATTCTTGCAAAAGTTAGCTTTTCTTCTTTTCTATTTGAAAAAATACTTTTGAAAAATATAATACTTTTAAAAATACTTAACTTTTAAAAAATACTTTAAGTTTTTGCAAAACATACCGCCTTTTTTAAAAAAAAAATTACTTGAAATTTTCTTTAAAAAAATACTTAGCTTTTACAAATATTGAAAAATACTTAAATTTTGACCTCCCTTTGGCCCCCCCTTGATTAATGTCTTTTAAAAATTTTTTAAGTAATTTATTTAAATTTGAGGTGACATTTAACCCAAGAGTTCAACCAAGCATGGGAAAGTCAAAGTAAGTTTTGAAAAAGGTATTTTAAATAATTATATATTTTCCTAATTTTTCATCTCACTCATTCTATGTTGTCAAATATGTTAAGCTTATGAGTTTGTGTGAGATGGAGTTAAGTTAATTTTAATTTTTAAGTTAATTTAAAAAATATTATGTTTGAATTTTGAAAAATATTTAAGTTTGAATGATTAAATTTAAATTTGAAAAATAATTAATATTTTGTAATTAATTTACGTTTTTGAAATTAAAAAATTAATTAAGATTTGAAAATATTAAGTTATAAAAATTATTAAGTTTGAAAATTTAATTAGGATTTTAAAATTAATTAAGTTTTGAAATTAAGTTTGAGTTCTGAAATTAATTTAGGTTTTGAAATTAATTTAAGTTTTGAAAATTTAATTAGGATTTAAAAATTAATTAATTTTTGAAAAATATTAAGTTTTTTTTTAAAATTATTAAGTTTGAAAATATACTTAGGATTTGGAAATTAATTAAGTTTTGAAATTAATTTAAGTTAGATTGAATTTGAGTTGGTTTGAGTTAAATTTAAGTTTGATTAGGTTTGATTGGTTTGATGAAGTTTAAATTTAATTAGGTTTGATTAAGTCTAATTCTCATTTTAACCTAATCCATCTCACCCTGTTCTAGATTTTCAAATAGGGAACCTTATGAGTTTTGTGAGATAGTTAATTTTATCTTCAATTTAAATTGAAATCTAAGGATTGATTTACATTTAAGTTAGACTTAAGTTTAACAGTTAGTTAATTAAATATCTATTTCAATAATCGACTTTCAGGCTGTGGCGAGACATGAAGTCTTCTTGGGTATTGGAGCAACAACCACTTCTAGATAAAGTCTTTTAAGGAAATTTGATATTTAACTTTTTTCCTGAAAATCGTAGGTCTAACTAGTCAAGTGTCGATCAAACCTAAGTCCTTATCTATCATAATCTACTATCCTAATCTAAGCACAAATAAAAAAGGTGGTAAAACAAACAATCAAGAAAATCTATTTAATAGCAAAAAATGGTCTTTCTATTGGCTCCCCCTGGACCATAGCTTCGATAAGGTCTATCAAGGTAGTGGATTTGATGCTTAAGGATCTAATATTGATTGAGTCCAACTTGATTAATTAGGTTAGACTTGGAGACTCATGCTTGGACTAGGTTTCTATTTGATCGATTCACTAAAGATAAGTATGATCTGAATCTTTGTTTACCCTGATATCCGAGTCTGGATCGATTGTATACGACCATTTATTTTCCAAGAATTAGATCAAGGTTCTTGGAACCCAAAGTGAACATTCCAATAAGTCTTTGAGTTCTTTGACTTGAGATTTTAAATTGAAATTATCTTCCTCAAGTTGTTGGGCTTGAGTTGAAGTTCCATCTTAAACTTGTTCAGTCAAAGGACTTGGGTTAGTCTCCTCCTTAAAAGATTTAATCTCCTTTTAGAGTGACTTGACTCGGATATTGGACTTAACTAATTTACACATCAAATAATTGATTAAATTATATAATCATTCTTTTGTAGGAGAACTTATAGTGTTGTTTGGCCATTCAGAAATGTATACGGATTCGTGACTTCACTCAAACTTGGCTTCCGATCCAGCTCCAGTTCTGGATCTGCTTTAGTTTTGCTAATGTAAGCTTGTACTGGTAGAGCAAGGAATCTCGTTTGCTCATGTTCTTCGTCGAAGTCTTTTGAGGATTTGGACCGTGTTGCTTTGAAAGCCTTCCTTCTTCTTTGCTTCTGTTTGGACATTCCGTATTGTAATGTCCCTTCTGGTTACACCCATAACAGGTTACTTTTGATTTGGGTTTCATTGTTTGATTTGGACCCGGCTGCTTGCTCTTGGATTGGTTCATCTTTTTTCTTCTTAAGCATTCTCTAAACTTGGTTGACTAAATTGGCGGTGATCTTGTCTTCATCTTCAGAATCTGACCCATCTTCAAATTTGGATTCAAGTTGGTACTTGGACTTCACCTTCTTGTTTGGGAGCTTTCCTGCAAGTAATGCAATACCTTTCTTGATCAGAGTAGCATTAGTTTGTTCATGTAATTCAAACTTAGAAAATAACTTATCTAGCCTAATAATTGAAAGATCCTTGGATACCTTTTAAGCATCTACCATGGATGCCCACAAAGTGTTCCTCAGGAAAGCACTTAATGAATACCTTATAACCTTGTGATTCTCCACTTTTTGTCTGATGATGTGGAGTCCGTTGAGCAGGTCTTTGATCTGAGCGTATAATAGGCTCACCGATTCACCATCATGTATTTTAATATTATATAACTTATTTAAAATAAGGTCACATTTACTTACTTTTGCATTGAAGGTGTCCTCGTGTAGTTCGATCAATTTCTCCCATAGATCCTTTGCACTTGAGAATGGATTAACTCGGTTTAGTTCTTCTTTGGTTAGGCCGCATTGGAGAGTCTACATGGCCTTTGCATCCCCCTAGATCTTCCTTCTTGTTAGTGCGTCCCACTTGTCGCAGGAGATAAGTACTCCATCTTTGGTGGGGAGTGTGAATCTAGTTTGGATGATTATTCACATTTCCACCTACATCTTTAGGTGGTACTCTATTCATCCTTTCTAGTAATTGAAGTCTTCACTTGAAAAAAGAGGTGGACGAGCGGTGCTGTAACCTTCTTGATGTTGGTTGCTACTGGGAATATCGTACCGGTCCCCCTGTACAAAAATTTTGTACAAGTCCTGAACCATTCCTAACAACCTATTGTGTTGTTTAGAAGTTAAACTTGGAATCGTAAACAGAACTTAACATTATTGATTCCAAATTTAACTTATCTGTTCTTAGAGGTTTATACTTGGATCGCAAACGATACTTAACATTATTGATCCAAATCCACCCATGTTACAAATTTGATTAAATATTTATTTCAGAGATCGGCTCCCAGGTCAAACATGGCGAGACACTAGGCCTTCTTAGGTATGGGATCATCCACCACTGCATCAACAAAACTTTTTAAAGAAATTTAATATTTAATCTCCTTATAGTAACTCTAGGTTTAACCAAAAAGAACAATAGAATCACAAGATTGAAAAACAAAGAAACACAAATTCGAATCACAAATCCGAAACCTAGAATCACTAGCCTCTTGTGTTTGGTATTTCAAAATCCATACAAAGAAAACTAGTATGATGCGGAATAGAATTACTAGTTATACCTTTCATCGTAGGGGCAACAATCTCTTGATCTTCTATCGTATTCTCTTCTTATCTTGGACGTTGTGTGGGCAACGATCTACCGAGATGAGAACCACCAAGACACCTTCCTTCTTGCAAGTTTCGGCCACCAACCTTCAAGCCCCAAGGGATGCTAGAACAAAGCCTCTTTTCTCACCTTCTTCTCCTAGCAAGAACTGGCCACCACAAGAACTCCAAAAGAGGGATGCATCGCACTAAAGAAGAAGAGAAAAGGAGGAGTATAGGGCCGACCACACCAAGGAAGAGAAGGGAGAAACAATAGAAGATATGTTGTGAGGTGAGACACCTCTACCCTCTCTTTTATATTCCTTGGTCTTGGCAAATAAGGAAATTTAATTTTTATTAAAATTTTATTATTTTCCTTGCCATTGGTTAATAACAAAAATTTAATTAAAATTTCCTTTCAACTCTTCTCATGGCCGACCCCTACAAGTGCTCCAAATAAGGCAAGTTTTAAATACAAAATTAAAACTTCCTTATTTGTTTTCAAAAATTTTTAAAATAAAAATTTCTCTATTAATTTTCCCTTCATAGTTGGTTATAAAAGGAAATTTTTATAAATTAAAATCTCTCTTTTAAAATATGTGGATGTTTACAAAAAAAGGAAAGTTTTCACCAAAATTAAGATCTCTCTTTCAACTACAAATAAGGAAAGATATGAAACCTTTCTTTTAATCTTTTGTAGAAAACTATAAAAGGAAAGATTTAAATTTTAAACTCTCTTTTAAAACCATGGCTTCCACATAAGAAAATATTTTAAAAAATAAAATCCTTTTATTTTATATGGTCGGCCACACCAAGCTTGGGCTCCAAGCTATGGTCGACCACCCTACTTAGCTCAAGCCTTTGGCTTGGCCGGCCCAAGCTTGCTTGGTCGGCCATCTAAAGGTGGGTAGGAAGTGGGTATTTGGTGGATATAATTCTCTATAAATAAGATGCTACGATAGGGGCCGAGAGGAGGAATTAGTTTTGGTCTCCCGATGAAATTAAACTTCCCGTGTTCGCCCCGAACACCCAACTTAATTTCATCAATAATAATTCATACCACTAAAGAATTATTATTGAACTACCGCATCAATTCCAAATTACTATATGAGCTCCTTCTTATCATGAGTGTGTTAATCTCCCTGTGTTTAAGATATCGAATGTCCACTAATTAAATGAGTTACTGACAACTCACTTAATTAATATCTAACTCCAAGAGTAGTACCACTCAACCTTATTGTCATGTCAGACTAAGTCCACCTGTAGGGTTTACATGACAATCCTCTTGGTGACATCATCAACCTAATTTGCTAGGACATAATTTCCTTCTATAATCAACAACACACACTATAAATAATATTATTTCTCAACTTATAGGTTGATAATATTATTTCCCAACACACACACATGATTATAGAAGGAAACTATGTCTTAGTAATCTAGGTTGATAATGTCCCCAAGAGGAGCTCATAAGGATTGTCATGTTAAACCCTGTAGGTGGATTTAGTCTGACATGATAATAAGGTTGAGTGGCACTACTCTTGGACTAAGATATTAATTAAAGAGAGTTGTCAGTAACTCATTTAATTAGTGGACATTCGACATCTTAAACATAGGGAGACTAACACACTCAAAATAAGAAGGAGCTCAAAATGTAATTTGGGATTGGTGCGGTAGTTCAATAATACCCTTTAGTGGTATGAATTATTGATGAAATTAAGTGCTTTTCAATGGGAAGCTTACTCATCGAGACCAAACCACCTCCTCCTTAGTCCTACTACAGCCTCTATAGAGAATTCACCCACTGCCATACCCACTACTCGTACCCACCATAGTGGTTAAGCAAGCTTGGAGTCCAAATGCCAAGCCAAGGGATGAGCCAGCGAAATGGGCCAGCCATCGCTTGGCCCAATTCTAATAAAATTAAAAGTTTTATTTTAAAGCTTTGCTTATTATGATATTTATGGGCTATTTTAAAGAGAGGTGCTTAAAATTAAATCTTTCCTTTATAGCTTACAAAAGATTAAGGAAAAGATTTGATATCTTCCTTATTCAGAGTTAAAAAGCAAGATTTTAATTTTGGATAAAACTTTCCTTTTTATAATCATGTTCATGATTTAAAAAGAGAGTTTTAAATTAAATATTTCCTTTTATAAGTCTCTATAAAAGAATAAGAAAAGATTTGATATCTTTCCTTATTTGTAGATTGAAAAGATTTTAATTTAGAGAAAACTTTCCTTTTTGGAAATCATCCATACGTTTTAAAAGAGAGATTTTAATATATAAAATTACCTTTTATAACCAACCATGAAGGGATTCATAAAAGAAGAATTTTTATTTTTAAAATTCTTCCGAAAGCAAATAAGGAAGTTTTAATTTTGTGTTCAAAACTTTCCTTGCTTGGAGTTTCTGAGGTGGCCAGTCAATGTTGATTTAAGAAAAGAAAATTTGTTTTAATCAATTAAATTTTCCTTTTCATGGAAAGAAAATAAGGAAGTTTTTATTTAAATTTTTTCTATTTTCCAAGACCAAGAATTATAAAAGAGAGGGAGGGACGCCCATGAAAAACTCATTCCATTTTCCTCCCTTTCTCCTAGCTCTTCCTGTAGTCTTCTCCTTTTCTCTTCCTCCTTGGTGGCCAAATGACATCAACACAAGAGTGTCCTTGGTGGTCGGTTCTAGCTAGGAGAAGAAGGAGAGAAAGGAGGCTTTGCTCTTGCATCACTTGGAGCTTGAAGGTTAGTGGTCGAATCTTGCAAGAAGGAAAGTGTTGGTGGTTCTCATACTGGTAGATCGTTGCCCACACAACGTCCGAGATAAGAAGAGGAATACGGTAGAAGATCAAGAAGTTATTTCTTACAAAGAAAGATATAACTAGTAATTATTTTTCCGTATCATACTAGTTTTTCTTTGTATGAATTCTAAACACAAGAGGCTAGAGATTCTAGATTTTTGGATTTGTAATTCGAAGTTGTGTTTCTTTGTTTTATTTGATGATCTTGTGATTCGATTGTTCTTTTTGGTTAAACCTAAGGTTATATAAGAAATTAAATATTAAATTTTGTTAAGAGGCTTTTATAGGCGTTGGCGGATGTTCCCATACCCAAGAAGGCCAAGTGCCTCACCATGTTCGACTGGGAGTCAATGATCCACTGATCGATCCAGGCAAATTCCCAGAGCACAGAGGCACTCTGGATCGATCCAAAGCCTCCCCGATCGATTGAGAGCAATCCAATTGATCGGGATCCGACCGTTGGTGTAGATAAAGGCCGTTGGCGTGCGTCTTCTTCGGTAGTGTAACGACCAATTTTCCCTATTTCAAGTTCTAAAAGTCCATAAAAATATTTGGAAATACTTTTAAAATATTCTAGAGATTTTTAGGAATTTTTAGAGTATTTTTACGTAATTTTTGGAGGTCGTTTAGTAGGGTTACAAAAAGAAAGAAGTTTAAAAAAAAAACGTTGAAGGTGAGATTCGAACCCACGACCTCGGGTCGGACTGACCCAAGCAAAACCGGCCCAACCAGCTAAGCTACACAGTTTGGTTAACCTTATATGGTGAGAACTAAGTTTATAGCATAGTTAATGATTAGGGAATAAATTGGGATAAAAGTGCGCGGCGGAGGAATCGAAGCCCAAACCTTTGATTTGGTTAAAAGCTGGCTGACCAACTGGGCTGTGCGTGATTTGTTAACCAAGTATGTAGCGAGATGTATTTAAGTTATTGTAAAGGGCAGAGATAAAACCTAGGTTATAAAGGGTTAAGTATTTTCCCGAGCCCTAAAATCCTTTCTCCCTTTCGTGTGCTCGCGACGACGCTGTTCTTCTTCTCGGGCGGAATTGTGGCAGCGAGTGAACACGTCTCCGGCGGCCAGCGAGGTTGTTTTCCGAGGGGTTTTCTTCACTTCTCATCAAGGAGAAGCTTTAAGCACGAAGAAGAGCCGAGATTTGAAGCTTTACCCGAACCCTAGATCTCTCCTTCTCCGGTTGTAAGTCCAAGAACAGCGATGTGAGTTGCTTCTCACATGCAGTAGGAGTAGTTCCGAGCTTCGATTTGTTTTCCTTGCTTTCGGATTTGTTTGAAGTTTCCTTGTGTTTACTGCCGTGTACTTCAAAGAGGGGAAACTAATGGTATGAATTAGGCATGTTTGTTCTTTTTGATATAGGGCAACTGATCTAGAACAAGGGAAGAGTTGTGGTTTCGGGTTGCTTGTAGTGGTTGCTACCATGACCATTAAATCCGAATTTGTTAGGTTGATTATGGGATCATCTTATTGTTGAGTAATTTGGATTTGGGTTTGTGCCATGCAATGGGTGTGGATAACTCTAGTTTGGGAGTTCTGTTGGATTTTTAATGGCTTGGTTTCCTTGCTTTAGTTTTGTACAGCATTAGGATGAATAGAAAGGTAAAAGAAGTAAGTGTTTCTTGTTGTC